>NW_005871091.1:632363-640460 GCF_000147115.1 Myotis lucifugus | reverse complement strand
GGTTGTGGTTTTTTTTTCCAAAAAAAAATTTCCCAAAAAAGGAAAAAAGAATCGCCTTCCCTTTTTTTATTTTCCAAACTCCCCAGGGGGGGGGGTGGCCCAGAGAAAAAGAGGGGGGCACCACGCTTTTCCCCGGCTCCCCGTGTCTCCCGGAAGGCCCGCTAAGGTGCCTTTGGGGGCGTGTGTGAAGGAACGTGCACGGCCGGGGGTTCCTTATTTATTGTTTCTAACGGAGGAGAGCTTTCTCCGAAAGCCCCCCCATCTGAGGCTGCGCACAGTGATTGGTGTTTGTTATCAAATACAACCAGAATGTATTGCCCTGGATGGAAGGAGGTTGGGCTGACCAAAACAAACCCAAATCAGAGAATGGTTGTGGTTTTCGGGTGGCTTGCTTTTCTTTCTTTTCTTTTCTTTTCTTTTCTTTTCTTTTCTTTTCTTTTCTTTTCTTTTCTTTTCTTTTCTTTTCTTTTCTTCTTTCTTTTCTTTTTTCCTTTCCTTTCCTTTCCTTCTTTCTTTTCCTTCCTTTCCTTCTTTCCTTCCTCCCTCCCCCCCCCCCCCCTTTCTTCCTTCCTTGTTAAGATAGGCACTTAAAGGCAAGAAATAAAAGATGGCCCTAACTGGTTTGGCTCAGTAGATGGAGCATCGTCCTGTGGACTCAAGGGTTCCAGGTTCGATTCCGGTCAAGGGCATGTACCTGGGTTGCGGGCACATCCCCAGTACGGGGCGTGCAGGAGGCAGCAGATCGATGTTTCTCTCTCATCGATGTTTCTAACTCTCTATCTCTATCCCTCTCCCTTCCTGCAGGTAAAAAAATCAATAAAATATGTTTTTAAAAAAAGAAATAAAAGATGAACATGACTGTGATTTTTACAGTTTTTTATATCTGTATATGTTAAAGTTTTGGGGTAAAGTTTTGTTGTTTCCCAGATTCCTGGGGATTAGAATGACAGGATCTTCGACCTATTAAATGAACAGTTAACAAGCAAGTCAGGCAGGGACAGCTTCTATGGTGGAGGTTAAATTAGAGTGCAGTAAATATCTGTCTTTCCATTCAAGCTAAAACCTTTAATTTTTTCTCATTGGAGACAGGAGATCTTTTACAATATATGGGGAGAGCGTGAATGTTACCACTGATTTCTTCCCCCCTCCCCTGCCATTGTTTCCCCCATTTTGTTGTGTTGTCAATCAGCGAGCTAGACAAGACGCCTTAATGAGCAATTAGGAGTCATCTTTATTGCACAGGGGTTCAGAGCAGAAATTGTCAAATTCTGAACAAACACAGGAAGGAGTATTCCCTTTTTATATCCTTCTAGGTCTTTGTGTAAGATATTTTTGTAGACACCTTGTAACCTTGAGTATATATCATATCTAACAAACACCTGTCATATCTATACAGACACCTGTAACCTTGGATACATAATGAACAAACACTTGGCATGAGAATATGGAAATTATTATCAGTATTAGCCTATCAGCCCCTTTAGATGGCTAGCTTGCAAGGTCAGACAGTTAAGTTTATCTTTTCTATTATTTAAGCTAAAAAGCAGAGTTATTTTTACAGAATAAGAGACCGTCTAAAAATAACAGAGTTGACTTATGGAACAAGGGACTAGCAAGAAATAGCAGAGAACTTCAAAACAGCAGTTTCAAACAGCAGTTTTCCCAAAGGAGAGATCATTACTATGCTTCATGATATGTATTTGTGTATTCTTTGAATATAACCCATTAGTTGGGTTATATACAGGGGCAGGCAAAAGTAGGTTTAGAGTTGTTGGTATGGAAAAATACATGCAGGTTATGATTATTACAATAGCTTTATTAACTGCTTCTTGTATTCACAACTGTAAGCCTACTTTTGCTTGTACTTAGTGGATACAGTGTTTTGAAAAAACTGTGATATTTCTGATTTGTATTATTTTTCTGGCTATGTTTCTTATAAACAGTTGCTATGTATTCGGATACTCAAATAATAAATGAAGTTGAATAAGCACCCAGAAAATTAATTTTTACAGATTCAGATTTTTAATGCAGGCGATATCTTTGTATTAACTGCAATCTGCTGCTCACTTCTGGAGACTTCTACTTATTTTTGCCTATTGTGTGAGAATCCATATTGACAATCTTACAGTTACCAAGCATGTTATAAAAACTGTTTGAGGGCACTCAGACAGTTATATGTACAACTTTATGTAGAAAATGGAAGCTTTCTTAAAAAATGATTTTTAAAAACATTATCTAGACTTGAAGGAAAATCATGGTGGAAAAAATATTTAAATTTTCATCAAGATGTAGAAATTCATCAGAGAACAATATACAATTTAATTCAGTTTTAATTAGGCAAGCTCATTTTGTCCTTATAAAGAAGAGACAGGTAGGTATACCTAAAATGATGCCTTTTTTCTAGAAGACAAATTTACCCTAGATTCTTGCCCTAGTTACATTAACAGATGAATATCATTACATGCCTAATTTTGTAAATGTCTGGAGTGTATATTTTTGTACACCTAAAACCTAGAAGAGGCGACATCTAACAACAATCACGCCAGTGAGTTGATCAAATTTTACTAGTTCCTGCTCCGACTTCCGGTCTAGATTAGATAAAATGAATTTAAAGTCTGCACAAAGGCACAGAGCTCAGTGTTAAAGTTGCAGGTAGGCCCTTGAGCAAGGTTCTTCTTCCTTTTCCATTAAGGGTGGCCCAAAGAGGACAGGTATTAAAATTTGTTCAGGTGTGTCCTGAATGGTGCAGTAGAGTTGTAAAACACGCCCAGAATTTCAGCTCATAGGTAGACACTCTTCATCAGCTCTTAGAAGTTTTAAAACGGATAAGCCAACAAATGGAATTGCTTGTTTATGCATTTATTTACAGGGCTGTCAGTCTTAGCAATAAGGTTTAACAAAGAGTCACTGTGTAAGCTAAAGAGTAAGAGAGTGTGGCCTGTGTTGAGAATTGCTTGGCAAAGTTGTAGTTGTGCATAATAGTTCTCTGGGATTGGCAGTGTCGCATCTTTATGTGGCTGGCTATTTTTTGTTGTTGTTTTGTTTTTAGACTATAATTTGTAGATGTTAATTTTTTTTATTTTTGTGTAATTTAACAATAATATTCTACTGTAATCACACGCATTCCAGAGAATGTTACATGTTGTCAACTGATTTTCTTCTGGTATGTTGTTGTTTAGGAAGGCATATAAATTATTTTTCACTTTTCATGGTTGACTTTTTTCCCTGCTGCTTTTGATATTGTGACAAATCAGTGCTACTTCAAGAAATTTTAAATTTGTATAAAGTTGGATTTCAAATGTAACTGAGCAGTATAAACTGACGTTTACCAGATTCTCTTTCAAACAACACTAAGCTGCCCATAGTTAAATTTGATAGGCTTTAAAATTCCATAGACTTCTCTAGCCTTTTCCTGTTTGTTAGTTCTCATGTAGGACCTTTAAAAGAAACTCGAAATGGCCACTTTATGTTAACTGGAACCCTCAAATGACTAGTATTATCACTAGTAATAATCAAATGGAAAACTAAAAAGTAACAATTTTATTTTTTAAAATAGATTTATGACTTTCAAATCATTTTTCATGCAGTTTTTGTAGCCTGGTCGGGAAGCAGGTCTGACTGAGAGTGACCTTTTATTCCAGCCTTCATGGTCCTGCATTGTTTAAGAATAGTGCAAACTCTTGCTGCTTGTAGAAAATGTAGAATTTATTCTTGGATTAATATTCTGCTACCAGATGTATGAGGCTGGCTCTAAAGAAGCTTTTGCTCTTAATACTGTCAAAAATAGAGAAGCTGAAGATTGGAGAGAAGCCATTTATTTTGAACAGTTTATTTTCTGACAGTTTGTGTTTGTAAAGAAACCTGTTCATAAAATTTGCTTAAGAGATCTGTCTGCATAGTTGCGAGAAGAAACCCCACAGGTTTCTTTCTTTTTTTTCTTTAAAAAAAGTTCCGTCAAGTTTAACTCTTACATGGTACTTTTTGACTTTGCTTTTGATTAGTTGATTTATGGACTTTATTTACCAGCATGATGGGAGAATTCTTTTGCTATCCTGAAATTGCCCACTGCCTGTGCTCTGCTCTGTTTCCTAGGTAACAAGTGCATTGCATAGATTCCATAATGAGGACTGTTGGTTGGCTAGTTACAGTGTAAATTCTGTTGTTTGGTAACGCTTAGTCTCAAATTCAAATAAAGGTCAAGAATCCAAAAGTACTGAAAATGCAAATTTTTGAATTTTATCTTGTATTCAAGGTCAACAAAGTTTAAAATACTTTTCTGGAGAAAGGCAAATTATGCAACAGTATTCAAGCTTGTTTTGCAAAGTTTTAAATAGTTGGAAAGCTTTTTGACTTTTTCATATTGGTAATACCAGTGGCTCTAGTGACAAAGAAGATGTATTTCAGAAACACTTTATCACACTTAATGTAGGAAACAAAGGGATGGGGTCTAGGACATCAGTAATTGGTCCTTTTGTACTGAGAGAAAAACACCATCATATATGTCTCAAAAGATAAACTGTGCAACTTGGTGTGAAATGTATCTTTAAAAAACTTTAAGAAGACATTAAAACATTTAATAAACTTTTAAACACATTAAAAGTCTTATCATAAAATTACACATTTTACTCTAGCACTTTTCCTTCTGTTCAGGCAACTTTGTCTCAGCACCAAGGAGCAGGTCTTTCTTAGAGAGTAGCTTTCCCTGTCACTTTACTCTTCTCTTGAACTATGGTCTCTGTAACTCCATATGCAGGGCAAGAAGTAATATGTGTACAGTTGCTAGTAATTATTACCTGTTTGTTTTAAAAAACTTGCAAAGAATCAGAATTTCTTTCTTAAAAATGTTTTTATTGATTTTAGAGAAAGAGGGATACGGAGAGAGGGAGGGAGGAAGGAGGGAGACAGACAGAGACAGACAGACAAACAGACATCACTATGAGAGAAACATAGATTGGCTGCCTCCTGTACCCACCCTGAATGGAGATGAACCTACAACCACCGTGAATCAGAATTTCATTAATACCCACTGCAAATATCTTTTCACTTGATACCTGAAAATGTTTCCTGTTTATTAATCATCAAAGACTCTGTTAGCTGAAGTATTTAAAAAATTTTTTTTTCTTGAATTCTAGAGACTTATCCGAAGTTGTCTCCGTTACTTTTCTTTGCTTAAATGGATTGTTTTTTTATTACTTACCCTTTTTTAAAAAAAATATGTGTTTTTATTAATTTCAGAAAGAGAGAGGGAGAGAGAAATAGAAACATCAGTGATAAGAGAGAATCATCAATCGGCTGCCTCCTGCATGCCCCCCACTGGGGAAATCGATCCCACAACCCTGGCATGTGCCCTGACCAGGAATCAAACCGTGACCTGGTTCATGGGTCCATGCTCAACCATTGAGCTACACCAGCCACACTGATTATTTACCCTTTTTATAGTAATTTTAATTTTAGGAATAGAACATGTCTTATTTGGATCCTCTCTTGGTTTCCTGCAAAACTAGCACTTGCTTAACCTTTTCTAATTGCAAATATTCTGTCCCTTCCATTTTCCCTGGTAAATATTTACTATTTAATATTTTTTTTATCATTGCATTATTCAAGGCTACTGTCCTGCTTGCTGAGAAGCCCTTGTTTATTTTTAAGTATGATTTTTTGTTATCTTGGAAAACTATTTTTTCCTATATATATATATATATATATATATATAGGAATATATATATGGACATATATCTGTGTAGGTTAAAAAAGGTAAGAGATGCAGTAATTTGATTATTAACAGCTTCTCTTGTTTATCTGCTCCATAATACAGTTATAAGCCAACATTGAGGGTGGGGCAAAAGTAGGTTCACAGTTGTGAGTACACGAAGTAGAGTTTATTCTTGTATTATTTATTAATGATTTTATTATTTTCCATATGAACAATTGTAGACCTACTTTTGCCCACCCTGTATATTTGTTGCAGAGAGTTTACTTCTTTTCTAAATTACTCAGGTTGTGAACATTTCCATAGCAATTCTGGTTCAATAATACATTTCATTTATCTGTTACTTTTAGAAGACAAAGAGCTCTACATTAATGAATTTCTTTATAACTAAAGTTTATCTCCTGGGAAAAACTTAATATTTTAATCTTTTGGGAGAAAATGTTCCCCTCATGTAGTTTAATATTAAAGTAAAGGTGGCAATTCAGCTACTTTTGGAAATCTGCCAAAGGAAGCATTTTCTGGTATCTGGATGAACCCAAGCAATTTGACAGAATTTACCAAGAGCCATAAATATAGTCAAACCCATTTATCCAGTAATTCTGCTAATTGAAAGGTAGAAAAAGGTACACAAAATATTCAACAAAGCAGATAGCAGGGCCCACAGGCTAAATCTAGCCTGTTGCAACCCAAATCTAGGTACAGCCAGTCTTTGTAGCTCTTTTGTGCTACAATGGCAGAGTTTATTTGTTACAGAAACCTTGCAAAGCAGGAAGTATTTACTATCTGACCCTTACCAGAAAATGCTTGCTGACCCTGCATTAGAGCATTCTATGGAATAGTGAAAGATTGGCAATAACCAATATACCCACAGCAAGGAATTATTACATAAACCCTGGTATAAGCACCTGATGGAATAGGATATAGCCATTTAAAATGATTATAGAGATTATTCATCCAGCCAATATTTATTGGGCATTTGATATGCATTAAATACTTGTCTAGTTGCTGGGAAAACAATAGACAAAAAAATCGACCCTCATAGAACTTTAATTTTCGTAGAAGAGATGGAGACTAAACAAGACAAATACATAAAATAACATGAAAGGGATAAGTGCTGAGTTTGTAAAAAGAGAAAAAGCAGGGAAGGGTTATATGAAATATCTCAGGGTCAGGGCTTGACAATTTAGATAGGCAAAGAGGCCTTACCAAGAAAATGAATTTTGGGTAAGGACTGAAAATACATGAAAAGTGCTTGATGTATAGGTAGCTGAATGAAGAGCATTTGAGGCAGAGGGAACAGAAAGTAAAATGACTTGAGCATCTGCAGATTTTGGTATCTGTCGTGCACCCTGGACCCAGTCTCCTGTGGATACCAGGGGACGACTGTATAAACTTCATAGGGCTGTGAAGATGAAATGAGGACCTAAGAGAAATGATTATTAAGGTTAACTATCTAGAAGGGAAAGTTATTTGAATGCTAGATACCAGAGAAAGTTGAGTTCAACAAATGTACTGTTGAAAGTCTGTATATGTCTGTCTACTTTGACTTTATAGGTAACATATAGTAATTTATTAAGAACATTTTAAAGTTAATCATCTTGCTCCAAGTCATGTGCTGTTGTAGCATGTAGATTATACACCCTTTATAGAATCAAATCTTTATCAAATTTTGGAGAAAATAATGTTTATTTTTATTTCAATAGGAGAAGCACTGTGACTTTGGTGAATGGCCTTGGTGGGTCATGTGATGAACCATGGGGCGGATGAGTGGTGAAAGGCATTCAGCCAACTCTGGGAAGGATGGCTTATTTATTGGAGCATGCAGGAACTTTGCTTTGTGAGTGTATAGGTCAGGGCAGTAAAGAACTCTAAACAGACACACGGTGAAAGGGGATCAACTAGGGAGTGATGAGTGAGAATGTAATCTGGTCCTCTGGAGTGTGCCACCAAGATTCTAGTATTTGAATATCCCCTCTTCAGAGAGGCTGAAGATCACTGAACTCACATCTATAATAATAAAAGCGTAATATGCTAATGAGACCGAACAGCCTTCCAGACGTCATTCCGGACTAAGCTGTGGAGGCAGAGGGGGTTAGGAGCGATCAGGCAGGCAGGCGAAGCAGTTAGGAGCCAGAGGTCCCGGATTGCGAGAGGGATGTCTGACTACCAGTTTAGCGGGATCGGGCCTAAACCAGCAGTCAGATATCCCCGGAGAGGTTCTGGATTGCGAGAGGGTGCAGGCTGGGCTGAGGGGCCCCCTCCCCTAATAATGGATATAGTTAAGAATTAACTTAAAAAAATTTTTTTTTCTAGAAAGTGACTTAATTTTGGGGAAAGCTTTTGGTAAAATTTGAAGTATGGAAAATGGAAGTTAAAGCTTACTGGAGTAC
>NW_005871091.1:613679-632263 GCF_000147115.1 Myotis lucifugus | reverse complement strand
TTTTGGTAGTAAGTTCCTAATAGGACTCAGGTACTTACATGCTTAGTGGTATGTTGCTGTTGCAGCAGTTAGGTATTTAATTGAACCTGAAGGTCCCTCGGACTTTTCCTACTCCATTAGAGTAAAATGACTGGAAAGACCTCTGAGAACATTTTTAAAAATGCAATTTAGCCGAAGCCGGTTTGGCTCAGTGGATGGAGCGTCGGCCTGCGGACTGAAGGGTCCCAGGTTCGATTCCGGTCAGGGGCATGTACCTGGGTTGCGGGCACATCCCCAGTGGGAGATGTGCAGGAGGCAGCTGATCGATGTTTCTCTCTCATCGATGTTTCTAGCTCTCTATCCCTCTCCCTTCCTCTCTGTAAAAAATCAATAAAATATATTTTTTTAAAAATGTAATTTAGAATTTCTGATTTAGTTAATAGTTAAACTAAGGATGTTTAGGAGCATTTGGGGGTGTCAGGGAAGGAAACTATGTTTACATAAATCTTCATGAAACATGAAATTGTGACACTGAATTAGCCTGTGTTTCCCAGCTCCGTGCTGATACACCAGGCTCTGGTCCAAGGAGTAGCATGACTCGATTCCCCCTTAACACCTTTGACAGTTATTCTTTTCAGGACTTAGGTTGATACATCATATGCACATAATCTGGAATGCTCAGGAAGGATATGCAGAATTTCTCTTAGATTTTAAGAAATGACTATGATGGAATGTTTTAGTTTGATTTTTTTGAGTAGGAATTTTTGTTCTGTGTGATAAATGTTCAGTATTAGCACCAAGAGAACTAAATTTATATAGACTGGGACATCAATCAAATTTTCTGTACCTATAAGATGAAAGTATGACTGAGATAGTGTATCTTTTGTCTTTATTTGGTAATTCTTAATCTTTTTTTGTGGATTTTTGGCCCCTGAGAGAATCAGATAAAATTTTTGGATTCTCATAAAATGCACATTTGCACATACAACATATAGTTTTGTATACATTTTAGGAAATATGTGGCTCCCCGGTGCATTGTGCTAACAATCTCTATTTTGTGTAGTTACATTTTAGCATGTGATATTCTTCTAAAACTAGAAACCTTAAAAGTTTGAGGTAAGGATTTAGGTGAGTGAGCTTATGGACCTCCAGGGAAAATTTATCTTTTTTATGAGGAGAGGATAACATGGTATTTTTCCAACAGACATTCATATAAACTGTCGTACTGTTACAGAAGACTGGAGAAAAACCAAGCAACGTTTACAGTGATGGAGTTCCACTTTATTATACACTGGTGGGCTCAGAGAAAAATGTCTTTCAAATTCTGAGCAAACAAAGGAAGGAGTATTCCCTTTTTATATCCTTCTAGGTCTTTGTGTAAATTGTTTTTGCAGACAGCTTGTAACCTTGAGTACATATCATATCTATACAGACAACTTGTAATCTTGAGTACATATCATATCTAACAAACACCTGGCATGAAAATATTATCAGTATCAGCGTATCAGCCCCTTACATTGATGGCTAGCTTGCACAGTCAAACAGTTAAGTTTATCTTTTCTATTATTTAAGCTAAAAAAAAAACAAAGTTATTGCCCTAACTCAGTGGTTCTCAACCTGTGGGTCGCGACCTCTTTGGAGGTCGAACGACCCTTTCACAGGGGTCGCCTAAGACCATCCTGCATATCAGATATTTACATTATGATTCATAACAGTAGCAACATTACAGTTATGAAGTAGCAATGAAAATAATTTTATGGTTGGGTCACAACATGAGGAACTGTATTTAAAGGGCCAGGAGGTTGAGAACCACTGCCCTAACTGGTTTGGCTCAGTGGATAGCGTGTCCGCCTGCGGACTGATAGGTCCCAGGTTCGATTCCAGTCAAGGACATGTACCTTGGTTGAGGGTACATCTTCAGTAGGAGGTGTGCAGGAAGTAGCTGATCGATGTTTCTCTCTCATCGATGTTTCTAACTCTGTATCCCTCTCTCTTCCTCTCTGTAAAAAATCAAAATACGTTTTTTAAAAACCCACAAAAATAAAGTTATTTTACAGAATAAGAGACCGTCTAAAAATTACAGAATTGACCCATAGAACAAGGGACTATCTAAAAATAACAGAGAATTACAAGCAGTAGTTTGACAAAATAGGGGTTAGCCTTCTCAGTACTAGTAGTGTGCATCTGGTTAAATCCTTCTCTGCACTATAGGTTATGCAGAAATAGTGTCTCATTACTGGTGCATTTACAAAGTCAGTCTAACAAGGAAAAATTAAAATGTTTAAATTTTCATTCTCATTTCTACAGGAATAAAAAGAGAATTCATTATGTCAAGCATTACAAATAAGCATGTATTAAAGCAGCTACATATGATGAAGCACATTGTTGGAACACCCCATGAAAGATAATTTGCATGGAAGATGATTATTTAATATGACTTTAATTTACAAGAAACATTTCACCATTTAATTGAACCCTTTTACACACACTGCTTCGCTTCAGTAGTTTGCATTTGCTCCCTGCATATGTACAATGCCATAAGGGTGGTTAAAATCTGATTCAGTCTAGCTGGAAGGTGAAACGACAGCTGAAAGTCATGTCATAAAAACATACATTATTAAACATTTGAGAATTGTTTTTGAAATCGTTTTTCTGTTGGCTGGTTTGTACCATAAAGCTGATTGTCTAATTTTTTTTCTAGTAAGATTTGTATAAAATTATTTGGCCCTGCTGGCCATGAATTAAACCATATTGTTCAGTTTAAAAATCTTTCACCTTTATAGGCCATTCACCTATATGGTACTTTTACAAAATGAGCAATAGCCTGCATTTATAGTCATTATAGAAAGAAAATTATTTGATGATAAAGAAGACACTAAAATAAGCATTTCAACAAAAGCTGACTTGTGATTAAAATGCCTAGAAAGATAATATATGGTTTTAAAAAAAGGTAATGTAGGTATGTCTAAGGTCTTCTCTGTATTAGCAGAATAGTGTAGTAGAGTGTATGGATAAACTTTATCACAGAGAAGGAATTTGGAATGAGCTTGGGACTGACTCCTTGGGGATGTTCCATCACTGAGACATCCTATATAATAAATAGGTAATATGCAAATTAACCCTCATGCCCTCACAAGATGGCTGCCTACAACCAGGCCGAAGGGGGATTAGTGAGGATGACCAAACAACTGAACAAGCAGGCTGTGTGGGGCGACCAGGCCAGCAGGGGGGTTAGTGAGGAATGACCAAACAACCGAACAGTAGGCTGCTCATGGGCGTCCAGCTGGCGGGGGGTTAGGGGGGGCAGTTAAGGGGCGACCAGCCCAGCGAGGGGGGGCAGTTAGGGGCGACCAGGCTGGCAGGGGTTATGCAGTTGGGGGCGACCAGGCCAGCAGGGGGGCAGTTGGGGGCGATTAGGCTGGCAGTGAGGGGCAACTAGGCCAGCGGTGGGGGCAGTTTAGAGCGACCCAACCAGCGGGGGCGGGCAGTTAGGGGCAACCAGGCCAGCAGGGGGGTGCAGTTAGGTATGATCAGGCTGGCATGCAGAGGCAGTGAGAGGTGATCAGGCCAGCCAGGGGGGGAGGGGGCAGTTAGGGGCAACCGGGCAGGCAGGCAGGTGAGCAATTAGGAGCCAGCGTTCTAGGATTGTGAGAGGGATGTCCAATTGCCGGCAGTCGGACATCCCCTAAAGGGTCCCGGATAGGAGAGGGTGCAGCCTGGGCTGAGGGGACCCCCTACTCCCCCTGCACAAATTTCGTGCACCGGGCCTCTAGTTTAAAATAAGCAATGTGAGAAGACAGACCCATTCTTAATGGGGAACACTGAAAGTACGTCAAATGAGGAAAACACTGAAGGCCTGCAGGTTAAGGATATCTGTTATCACTATTGTTTTGGAGGTCCCAGTCACTGTAGTAAGATAAGGCAAGAAAAGGGGATACACATGTTATAAAGGAAGCCCTACAATTATTACCATTTGCAGGAATAGTGATGGGATAGAGGAAAAGAACATTGAGAATGAGGTAAAAGTTCAAAATGGTGGGATGGGGAACTGAAACATTTTCTATTGGGTACCTTCTATGGTTTTGGTGAATGGAGGCTTTCTGCTAAAAGTGGAGAGGCTGAGGATAAAATTGGGTAACTAAAAGAATGGGAAGAAAGGATGTGGAGTAGCAGGTGTGATGAAAAAATATTTCGAATAGCTTTAAGATTTCAACTGGGAGCGAATTGCTATGAAACACTATGGAGTCAGTCAACAGCAGACTATAAGTGGATAGTTTACTTAGTTGAAAGTTTACTTACTTAGATGACTTAGATAGTTTACTTACTTAGATGACTTCTGGATGCTCCAAGCACAAGCAATTGATTACCTCTGTGGGCAGCTTCCTAACCACCTGAGGTGGTAGATAGGTGGTTCAGTCCCTTTCACAAAAATTTGCTCCTGAGATCTGATATTTGATTGCATGAAACCCTGAAGTTGGAGATCTTGTAGGATCAATTATAGGTAAGGCAAGGGAGAAAGGAAGGATGGAACTGGGAGGAAAAGCCTGTATTTTATTTTTGTAGTGGACAGTTCTGTCAGTAGGTGGTCACTGATTATGTACAGAAAGGCCTAGATGTTAATTCCTACTTCCTAGGGTTGTTGTGGAGATCCACTAAATTAGGTGTGACAGTGGATATGAACTATATCCCACAGTGCCCTGCATATAATAAGCTCTTAGTACAGTGGTTCTCAATCTGTGGGTTGCGACCCCTTTGGGGGTCGAACGACCCTTTCACAGGGGTCGCCTAAGACCATCGGAAAACACATATATAATTACATATTGTTTTTGTGATTAATCACTATGCTTTAATTATGTTCAATTTGTAACAATGAAATTGGGGGTCACCACAACATGAGGAACTGGATTAAAGGGTTGCGGCATTAGGAAGGTTGAGAACCACTGTTAGTAGATACCTGTTTTACAAACAAAAGCAAAATTCTGTGCTGAGTGAACCTATTATGTCCAGATATTTAAGCAATCTTGTCTCCCATGCATCCTTTCAATTCTCAGCATCCTTAAACCTGTCCTGGCCTCTATTCCTTTAGCCTTTCCTTTGCATCCTTAGAAACCTCTGCTTGAGCCTGCTGCTTCACGCTTCTCTTTCTTCAACAGCTAGATTTCTTAGATAAATGGATTACAGTGCTATCTATTCTCTTATCACTAACTTTCTTAATCCCAGAAAATGTGGCTGCCTCTATCTCTCTTCCACTCATAGTCTCAGCATAGGTGATAAACAGACAAACAAGTAAACTATCCACTTATAGTCTCAACATAGATGATAAACAGACAAACAAGTAAGTAAACTACCAGGTGGTAATAAATGCCATGGAGAAAAGTAATTTCAAGGTGTGGGGATAGGGCGCGCCAGGAACACGTGAGGAGGTTTGTGGGATGGTCTGGTAGGGCCTCTCTCATAAGAGGACACTTAAGCCAGACCTGAAGGAAGTGAAAGAGCCAACCATACAGATATCTGGGGAGAAGAGCATTCCAAGTAGCCAGGGCAAAATTTCTGAAGTGAGTGCAATGTTGATGCATTTGAGGAAGAATAAGGAGGATTTGCAGATGGGGCAGAAGGGCCAAGAAGGGGATGTCAGAAAGGAAGTATGTAGATATGACTTTGGGAGCATGTGGAAATGATCTTCTGATTGCTTCTATTTCCTCAGTGAGAGTGAGGATGGAGCAGAAGGAATCGGGGATTTGAAGAGATGTTCAGTTAAGACAATGGACAGTCAATGGATTCGAGCAAATTGTGATCCCCGGACCAACAGCATCAATATCATCTGGGAATGTGTTAAAAATGCAAATTTCGGGGCCTCATCCCAGATCTGCTGAATCAGAAACTCTGGAGGTGAGGGCAAACAATCTGGATTTTTAACAAGCCCTCTGGGTTATTCTAATGTACAAAAAGTTTGAGAACTACTGGAGTAGGGAGGTGAATAGTTAGTTCTGAGGATCCACTTGAGTTTACTAGTAACAGTCGTAAGTTTAATGTGAAAATAGTCTAGGTTATATTGAAGAAAGAAAGGGGTGAGTGATTCGAGTGTGTACAAGGGATTGTTTTAAATGAAAAACGGTGAAATCTAAGCTGCATAAAGAAAGAAGCAAGGAACGATGTTAATCTGTCCATGATCATAGGCAGCCCCCCCCCCCACCCCACCCTCGCCCCTCGTGAGGAGGATGGGCCTCATTTCCAGGCGAGTTCCCAGGACCTGCATGCAACTCCCAGCCAGGTTAGAATGTGCTTGCTTTAATCAGAACGAAACAGTCACGGTTACACAGAACATGATTAATATTTCTTAAAATTATAGCTGGTCCCCAATATTCTCTTTCTGCCCCTAAGAATACTGCTTTCAACAGGTGTTCTTTGTATTTTACTCTCACACCTTATTGGCCGAAAATTGTGGGCTCAGCTTTTAGAAGATTCATTTTATAGATCATAAATGTTCTAAATGTTTAATTCTTAAACTCAGAATGGAGCCTGAATTCCAGGGCTGAGTTTTGCTTCTGTTGAAGGTTATCTATCCACCATCTCCAGCTGTGTGCCTGCAGATGCGATGCCAGGGGTCAGGTCACTCTTGTCTGGACTTGGTAAGAAAAGCCTTTGGAATGTTTCATTTCTCCGGACATAAAGCTGCTTTGTGCACAAATGTCCTGTATTGCTGGGACACACTGTTACCCATGGGGCAGAAAGAAGGGCAAAGAGGAACAATAAAAATACTAGCAGCCAAGTGTGTAGTTACTTGCTAAGGTCAATGTTAGGATTAGGGAAGATTACAAAATATGTCAATGGCAGAATATAAAAATTTTTCATGTACTCTTCTGACTTTTGAAAATGACATTAAAATGGGAGAGAAGGAAGGAAGGGAGGAACGGAGGAACGGAGGAAGGGAGGGCATTGGGATAGTGAAAACATGAAAGGATCAATTGATCCTTAGGTCCCAGTGGGTTAAAGACTAGGTCAGTGAAAGAATTTCTGATACAGATCTGATTGATCCCAAATTTCAGGAATCTTTACCTCAGCCACATGTCTTTATAATAAGTGTTTCCTGACTTTAGAATTGTATATCAGAGCAAATAATTTTGAGTCAAAAGTTTTGAATTCAAGTCCTGCCTTTATTGTTATCTTGCCTTGGTTAAGTCACTTAATTTCTCTGAACCAGTTCCAATATCTGTACAGTGGAATGAAAAGTACCTAAGAACTTAGCTTCACAGTTGCTCAGATTATGAAATGAGAGACAAATGTATGAAAATGTTTTTATAAAATATGGAGTCCCGTTTCCTAGTCTGTTCCTCCGTTCTTTTCAACAGGCTTCCTTCCCTTCTGTATCCTACATTTTGTTCACAGAGTGCAAAGAACCTTGCCTCATGGCTGTGACAAAAGTATGAATCTTGTAGAAAAGTAATAAAAGAAGTATTCGTGATTGTTGTTGTAATTACTTGCCTTGTAATAAAATATTGTCTTAATGCATTAAATTTATATTTCTGGTCACTATGGAGTAACTGGGAACTGATTTATCATTCCACCTGGATTAGGGGTTCTCAGGGGTTCTCCAGAGAAACAGAACCAATTCTACATCTACACACACACACACACACACACACACACACACACACAAATACATATAAAGAGATTTATTATAAGGAATTGGGTCACACAAGTATGGAGGCTGAGAATTCCCCAGTTCTGCAGCCAATAAGTTGGAGACTTAGGTGAGCCAGTGTATATAGTTCCAGAGTCTGAAGGCCTGAGAACCAGGAGAGCCACTGGTGTAAATTCTAGTCAAGGCCAGCAGCCTCAAGACCCAAGAGGAGCCGATGTTTCAGTGTGAGTCCGAAGGCAGGAAGACTGAAGGAATCGGGGATTTGAAGAGATGTTCAACTCCTTCAGCAGTTGGGCAGGAAGAGTTCCTGCTTACTCAGCCTTTTTGTTCTCTTAAGGCAGTGGTTCTCAACCTTCTGGCCCTTTAAATACAGTTCCTCATGTTGTGACCCAACCATAGAATTACTTTCGTTGCTACTTCATAACTGTAATGTTGCTACTGTTATGAATCGTAATATAAATATCTGATATGCAGGATGGTCTTAGGCGACCCCTGTGAAAGGGTCGTTCGACCGCCAAAGGGGTCGCAACCCACAGGTTGAGAACCGCTGTCTTAAGGTCTTCAATTGATTGGATGAGGCCACATTAGCGAGGGCAGTCTGCTCTACTCAGTCTACTGATTCAAGTATTAATCTTATCCAGAAACACCCTCATAGACTCACCCAGAATAATGTCGATGAATTGTTTGGATACCCAGTGGCCCAGTCAAGTTGACAAATAAAATTAACCATCACAACACCTGAAACAAGGAATAAACAAGACAAAAATATATTAAACAGTGATTTTTAAGGCAGTGAAAGTACAGTGATCTCGAGAGATGAGAAAGAAATAACATGAACCCTCTGATTGCCCCAGTTTACCACCTGAAAAGGGTTTCCAGGCGGTAGTGCAAGGGGGAACCCAGGTGGAGGCTGCCAGGCTCCCTGAGTTGAGAAGATGGGGCTGGGAGTCTGAGGAGGCCAAGGTGACTGGACTTCATAGGAAAAAGTAAAACTGTCTCTCTTCGAGGGTAACATGCTCCTATGTGTAGAAAATCCCAAGGAATCTACAAGAAAGCTACTAGAGCTAATAAACTAATTCAGTAAACTTGCAAGGTACAAAAGTCAGTCGTATTTCTACACACAAGCAATGATTAATTTGCAAATGAAATTGAGAAAGCAATTCCATTTACAATAGCATCTAAAAGAATAAAATAACTAGCAATAAATTTAACCAAGGAGGCAAAAGACTGGTATACTAAAAATTATAAAACCATGCTGAACGAAATTCAAGACAAATAAATATATCCCAGGTTCATGGGTAGGAAGACTTAATATTGTTAATATGTCAGTATCACCCAGAGCTATTCCTATCAAAATTCCAACAGACTTTTTTTTTACAGAAATGAAGAAGCTGAACCTTAAATTCGTTTGAAATTGCCAGAGGCGCTGAGAAGCCAAAACAACTTCGAAAAACAACAAAGTTGGAGAACTCACACTTCCTGATTTCAGAAATTATACAAAGCTGTGGTAATCAGAACAGTGTGATATTGTCATAAGGATAGAAATCTAGACCACTGGTCCAGAAATATATCCATATGCCTATGGCTAATTGATTTTTGGCAAGGGTGCCCAGTTCATTCAATGGGAAAAGAATAGTCTCTTCAACAGATGGGACAACTGTATTTCTATACACAAAGGAATGAAGTGGGACTCTTGCCTCAGACCATATATAGGAAAATTAACTCAAAATGGATCAACAACAACAACATATAAGAAGAGTTAAAACCTTAAAACTCTTAGAATAAAATATGGACAGCCAAAGAAAGCAGAAGATACATCATTTTTTGCTGATTTTAGTTTGTGATTTCTCTGTTGATTGCTCTATAAAACATTGCCTTTTACTAATCTATACTATTACCATTACTAACTTGAGTTTTAACACACATTAGATGTTTTTTTATGATGTCTGAATTTGTGCTCATAGCATCCCAAACTGTTCAGGACCCATTTGTAAGTTTCATGATCTAGTTTTCAAGTGTTGATTATCACAAGGATATCACAAGGTATTTAAATGTAATTTCACAATAGCAAAAGCTTTACCAAAGACAAATATTGGTGACTTTTAGGCTTTTAGGGATTCTTTTTTAATCCTCACCGAGGATATGTTTATAGAGAAGAAGAAAGGGGAGAGGAAGGGAGGGAAACATTGATGTGAGAGAGAAACATCCATCGGTTGCCTCCTGCCTGGACCCCGACCAGGCATCGAACCCACAACCTAGGTATGTGCCCTGACCAGGAATTGAACCTGCAACATTTTTGGTGTATGGGACGATGTTCCAACCAACCGAGCCACTTGTCCGGGGCCTGGGCAGCCACTTTTTGTTTTGAATTATCCTTGTGACTCTTCTGAACATTTCCATAGCTGCTCAGAGATCATTTGTTGAATGAGTAAATATTGTGTAAGGTGTAGTGATCATGAAAGTAAATTCCAGATCCTTCTGTTCTTTGAGGCATTTCCAGCAGATACATATTATTGCTACAAGAAATAACAGTGAGAAATGCTCATGTACCTTCTGGAGTTCAAAGACATTTTTGTACTAACTTGTTTCTGGTAAAACAATAATTACATGGGAATAATATGATCCCATTGGATTATGTTCACGTAGTTGTTTGATTATTAAAGCATTTAATTAGTATTTCAGTAAGTGCTGATATACATAACATCACCTTGTCTCTTGTTCCTAATTATACAATATTGCAGGAAGTGGACCAGTATAATAGAAGAGAGGTGGTTCAGTTCCCTCAGTGCTATGTCATCTTAAGATCAAGGAGTTCTTAAGTTTTGTGTGTTTGGGCAAATGGCAAGTGCAAACAATTTTTGCCATTTTACACTTGGCTTGATTGATTAGATTGATAAGTAGAAAGGAAGCAGCAAATTAAATTGGTTTTATATTTTAAAAGTACTTATGATGGAAAACAGAAAAGACAGAGGTAGATAAACATACTACATGTGTATTACTTCCAAGGAAATTTAATTCAGTCTTTAGCAATGGCTTTGAGTAAAAGTACTACCTTCATTTGCAGATAAGATAATGCATGTGGTATAGTCTCAAGTAACTAGAGACAGAATGAAATTGATATTTTGCATTAGTTGTGCATTATTTATCATGTCTGATAAAGCAACAGCATATGCCTGATGCTTTTTACCTTACATGCCCTTAAATGAAGTTGGGTTTTTTGTTTTGTTTTGTCTGCACACTTGAATGATCACTGCTGGGCATAGAATTCTGGTTTTAAAGAGTTTTTCCCTAAGAAACTATAGACCATCTTTGTTGTCTTCTAGTATTTCATGTTGCAGATAAGCTATTCTCTTTTAGTGCTGTATCCCTAATTTTGCTCCCCAAATACAGCCACCCAAGTCTTAACCTTAATCCTGTTTGTTTAGTATAGTACAGCGGTTCTCAACCTGTGGGCCACGACCCCTTTGGGGGTCGAACGACTCTTTCACAGGGGTCGCCTAAGACCATCGGAAAACACATATATAATTACATATTGTTTTTGTGATTAATCACTATGTTTTAATTATGTTCATTTTGTAACAATGAAAATAAATCCTGCATATCAGATATTTACATTACGATTCATAACAGTAGCAAAATTACAGTTATGAAGTAGCAACGAAAATAATTTTATGGTTGGGGGTCACCACAACATGAGGAACTGTATTAAAGGGTCTCGGCATTAGGAAGATTGAGAACCACTGGTATAGTATCTCTACTGCCTCAAAGTAGCTCTAAGTCTACTTTCCTTTCACTTGAATCACATTTGATATCTATGTATTCTGTGTTCTTCATACACCGATCTTAGCTCCTGGTACCTTTGAAAGAGCCAGGATTCCTTCCTTCTTGGTTCCACACCATGAATATGATTGGCTTGACCCGTGCAATCGTTCACATTGCTGGTTTTGATCTTGGACCCTAACCCTGCTTGACCAGGTTGGGGCCAGTTTCCTTATTTCCACTTGTCAGATCTTTTTATGTGGCTCGATCCTTGGTTACTGCAGGAACAAATATCCCCCTTACCCAACCGTGTGAGTCTAAAGCTGGGCAAGATGCATATACTAATTCCAAACAACTTGGCTCCGCCTGGAGTGGAACAGCTGCCAAGGGCACCAGCACAGGAGCTTATTCTCATTGAGTGGATCTAGCATCCTGCATGTGCCTCTTGGTCACAACAGGTAGAATGGAAATTTGAAACCATGTGGTACAAATTGCTTGTAGAGTCAGTTGGATGGTGGGACTACCTCCAACTTAACAGGTGTGGGTGGCCTGAACTAGCAAGGTACAGGGTTATGTGATAACAATTGGGTAATATCTTTTCTATCCACAACACAGCCACCTAGCATTGTAGCCACCTTCATCACAGCTGCCCATTAGAAATTGATTTTTTTTTTTTGTCCTCATGACTTCTAATTTGAGAAGTGACATGAGAATCAGATGCTAAGGGTGGAGAGTGGGCCTGGCAGGATGCCGAGACTTTTCAGATACCTGCATAATTGTATGTGTTGATTTTAAAGCAGCAGTAGATATGTGGTCTTAAAAGCTTTGCCCTGGATGACATGAAATTTAGGCTATTTTTCAGATCTGCTCTCTGGCCTGGAATTTCTTCACCTTGTTGTAGAGGCTTTTTGAAAGTTCTGGGGAAGATAGTTTAGAATTTCGTAGTGAAATATTTTTCTGAAAATGATTAGAAGTGAACAAAAGTAAACCTTTGTACAAATCTTTCTGGAAGGTATGTGTATGAGCATGTACTCTAGTGTCATTTTAGCTTAGGTAGTTCTATAACTTCTAGTCTAGACTTATATGGAACTGGTCTCAGTATTACCAGGCACCAATATATCAGCTATAGGAGGGCCCAGCTACCAACTGGAGAGGGGTGGGGGCATCGGCTGGCTGTAGCGTATGCTCTGAGATGTCATAATTAGTGAGTGAATGGGGCTAGTGAATCTGCAAATTAGCAGAGGTGAGGTCAAGTGATAGAGCTGATGTGGATGAGGAGTGTACTACTTCTAATAAATAATAGCTACCATTTATAGAGAACATACTGTGAGCTGAGTTGAGAGCTGAATATACAGCAAAACCAGGGAGACAGTTAGCTGAACTGGGCAGCGGTAGCTCAGCAGAGAGGAGTTTCTTTTTTTAATTTATTTAACATACTTGTATTGATTTCAGAGAGGAAGGGAGAGGGAGAGAGAGAGAAACATCAATGATGAGAGAGAATCATTGATTGGCTGCCTCCTGCACGCCCCCTACTGGGGATCGAGCCCACAACCTGGGCATGTGCCCTGACTGGAATTGAACCACAACCTCCTGGTTCATAGGTCAACGCTCAACCACTAAGCCATGCTGGCCAGGCGATTATATTTAATTTTAATTATTTTAAGTTTAATTTGCCACAGTAGAAAAGGATTAGTAAGCCTTTAATGACCCTGATGCTACTCTGGCACCTTAGGGTTGTTGCAGGGAAGAGCTTTGATGCCTCAAAAGGAATCAGGGCTTGCATCTGGGTAATTAAGATGGCCTTTTCTTATAGAAATAACTAGAGGCCTGGTGCATGAAATTCGTGCACTCGAGGAAGGGGGCGGTCCCTCAGGCTGGCCTGTGTCCTCTCGCAGTCCAGGAGCCATCTTTAGCACTGCCGCGGATGCGGGAGAGGCTCCTGCCACCACTGCACTTGCCAGCATGAGCCTGGCTTCTGGGCTTCTGGCTGAGCAGCACTCCCTCTGTGGGAGCACACTGACCACCAGGGGCATCCTGCATTGAGCATCTGCCCCCTGGTGGTCAGTGTGCATCATAACAACCAGTCATTTTGCCATTGAGTCTATTTGCATATTAGCCTTTTATTATATAGATAATAATAATTCTATTGTCTGTGTTATGTAGCAGTATTAATTCTTTACTTCTGGTTAGCAGAATGGGATTTGTGTGGGTGGCCTGAGAGCCTAATTACTTCATGTATAGAATTGTTTTTATGATAACATCCACATTCTAAACCAATTTATTTACCATCTTTGGACCTCAGTCTTTTTATGTAAAGAAACTTGCTTGTGTTTTACATTTTATTTCCCCAGAATTCTCTCCACAGAGGATTACAGCACATTGTATATAAGGCTCAATACATGTTGACTCTTTAACTGGTGTGTCAGGAGTTGGTTTCATCAATGAAGGCATTTGGGTAGGTGTTCTATATACTGAATAATTAGAGAACAGTTTGCTGTGCTGGCTGTGAGTTGACATTTGACACATTTCCTTTTCTCCTTTGCTCAGTTCCAATCAGTTACTCATTGCCCATCCTCTCAGGACCGTAGACGCTAGAAATATATTCTCTCCTGGAACCCACAGCAGTTGACCTCCTTATAAGCATACAAATCTTGAGAAAATGAGCATTTCCTGTGGTTTTCATTTATTCATAATGGTATGTTCCCAGTAATGTTGAAGTAGACCTATTCTGGGCACCACCAGTGGTCTGTTGATTGCCTGAAATATTTGGCTGTTGTTAATGATGCCATTACTCCTGCTTTATTTGTGTTTATTGCTGCAATTACTCATATGTAAAAGTAATTTTGCCGAGTACCTATTATATGAAGGGGAATTTATTACATATTTCTTTTTTATGTAATTTTCGAGTCCTCATAGGATTCCACAGTTTTACCTCCTCTTCTGAGACAAGCCACATCGTGTCCTTTATTATTATTGCTTTGTTTTGCAATCTTATTACACTTGCATAACTAAAATACAAACAAACAGACCCTCAACTTACTGAATCTGGGTGAGCACAGAAGAGAAGGAATAGGACAAAGGGAATCATGGGTGTTATTAGGGACCTTGGGAGTGGGAGAAGTTGGAAAACTCCTTTTAAGTTTTTTGTTCTGATGTGTCCCCATCTATGAATTCTCCCAGTGCCCTCCAAATCATTGATTATCAGGGGCCTTGGAGTCCATATGTCTACGTTCTACAAAGTTTAAAGAATGGAATCCCCTTGGTATATCTCTGGGAGGTGCTAAACAGGTTGAGGTCAGTGCTTCTGTAAGCCTGGGAGGTGTTTGCCATCATCTCACTCAGACACTAACGTTTACCTACCAACCTTTGCATCTCAACTTCTGTATAAATGGTATTGTCGAGGCATTAAGACACTTTCCTACTTCAGCATCTTTACACTAAGTGTTCTCTTTGCCTGCAATTTCTCTCCGCCCTCCCCTCTCCCCCGGCCCCCAACTCCTTCACATGACTCGCTCCTTCAAATCTCTCAGTTCTCGGCTTAACAATCACCTTTTCAGAAAGGCCTTCCCTGACCACCTTCATGAGGTCTCCCCTATAATTCTCTGTCATAGCACCTTATTAGAATTCTTTTCCAGCATTTGCCACATCTCTGGTTATTTAGCGTATCTTTTTTATCTAAAGCTTCTCCTCTGATTGACCTTCAGGTTTATGTATCTACCCTACCTGTTGGACATTTTTCCTTTTTTTAGTCACTCGTTTATTTATATCAGTATGGATTCGTGGATATTATATTTATTTTTTAAAATATGTTTTTGTTGATTTCAGAGAGAGGACGGGAGAGGGAGAGATAGAAACATCAATGATGAGAGAGAATCATTGATCAGCTACCTCCTGCACGCCCCACTGGGCATGTGCCCTTACCAAGAATCCAGCTGTGACCTCCTGGTTCATCAATTGCTGCTCAACCAATGGGCCACACCAGCTGGATTGGATATTTATTTTATACTTTGGTTTAAAATCCAGTACTATTCTATTTATTTTGTTGCTCAAATTGTTCTGGCCTTGGCCACTGGGAGCTCTATGAGTTGGCTCCTTGGTTCCTTTGGCATACACCATCAGTTTGCTTTTGAGCATTTCCTTAATTCCTGGTTCTGTAGGAGTGCTCAAATGTCTTTTTTGGAAATTTAAGATTTTCCTGTCAGTGATTTTGAAAATAATTTGATGTGTGTTTATATGAACTCAGGCTATTAAGTAGATTAAAATATTTTCAGTATTGATTAGTTTTATTTTTGTGATGATTTATATTGCTACTTCTCATAGGGAAAATGTATATGAGTATGACTTTTCTCAGGATAATTATTGTGTTTATGGCCAGTTTTTATACTTCAGTTTGTTCAGATATAGATTTCACTTTGCAATTCATATTAGAGACGTTTTACATTTCTCTGGCTTTCAGGGACATTTATGGTTGCCAGTAGCTGAACAGATACCATTACGCTGGAAGTATTTCAGTGATTATATATGCTGAGTGGTAAGATTGCTTATTCTAAAAAAAGGACTCCATAATATTTGGTTTTGGTTATAATTAGCAGTATGTTTACCAGAAATTAAGTTTAGCTTTTAGAAGCCTGGAATTCTTCATATGTTTATCTTTAAATATTTCAGAGACTGTTATGAAACTGTTAGTAATTCCTATATATATTATATGTTCAGCTTATTCTTTTAGAGCTGATGGAATAACATATAGCAAGTAATTGTACAACATGGGGAATGTTCAAGATAACAGGATGTAAATAGTAATACTTTGATTACAACTTTGTTTAAAAGGAAACTAACTGGCCCTGGCTGGTGTTGCCCAGTGGTTAGAGGGTCAGCCTGTGCACTGAAGGGTCTCTGGTTCGATTCCCAGTCAAGGGCATGTACCTGGGTTGCAGGTTCATTCCTGGCCCTGGTCAGGGCATGTGCGGGAGGCAACTAATCAATGGAAAAAATATCCTCGGGTGAGGGTTAACAAAAAAAGAAAAGTAAAAGGGAACTGATTCCAAGGACAAATAAAAGACCAGAAGGGAAAGACCAAAATGTTAACAGTGAATATCTGTTCCTTAGTGTGACATAGCTTTTCTGTAATTTTCCAATTAAAAAAAAATTGGTGTGCATTACTTGTTTAATGAGGAAATGAGGGAATTTTTTTTTAACTTAGGAAAAAAAGCATTCCGCAAGGATTTCTATTGAGTGCTTATTTATTCCATTCTAGATACTGAGAGTTAAAAAGCTTTTAAAAAACTATTTCATAACTCAGATTGTTTTTCTCTACCGATGATTTGGTGAGATGTTATAATGTTTTTATAACATTAACACTTTACAGTTTATAAAAATTTTAATACATTCTTTCATTCTAAAAAATCGGCATCAGATGGATTTTTTACTTCATTTATATGCACAAATGGATGAAAGTGCAAAGGTTAACACTCGGTGTTATGTGTTGAAACCGTAGCTTCATTAATGTCTGCTCTGTGGAGCAGAGTTGGAGACCAAGGGCACTGAAGGCTGCAGAGCAGAGCCTGGCCTTTGCCAGGGCTGCTAACAGACCACATTTTGTGGGACAGCCTCAGCTCCTCTCATAGGAGACTGATGGCCTAAATAGATGCCTTGGGGAGCCTCCTTGGATTAAAAATACCTAGCATTATCTGGCTGCTTTGAATTTTTTTTTTTTTTTTAGCGGTTAGGTGTAGGTGTGAATTGAGGCTTGGAAGTGGCAAAGTCTCTGGATATCCTCAGGATGGGGCTTAGACAGAAGATTATAGTTTATAGATTTTATAGTTTATAGATGATAGTTTATAGATTTTATAGATTATATGTTCCAGTCTTAACAAAATTTGCAAAGGTACCACAATTAAAGGCAGGTGCATTTAAATTGACTTTTCTTTTTGTAGAGCCCTTTTTTTAAAAAAGTAAAAACTATGCTTTTCTTTCTCACTTAATATTTAGAAATACATTCAAAGGGACTTTTTGTTGTTGTTTTTAAGCCAGAGGAAAATGACCTTGTTTGTAATATGACTCTGTCCCTATTGGCCAGTGCCCAACCCCCTGTTCTTTCTGTCATTGGGAAATATATGCAAAGGAATAGGGATGGGAGTGGTCATTCCCCTGGTTGCCTCCTGAGGGTTAGTCTGTTTTAATAGAAGGTTCTGATGTGTGTATAAAACAGTGGCGGGATTACCACAGCGTTTGGTAGCCCAGCTCTGGAATCAGGAAAGCAACATCAAAAACTAGGGCTCCTCCAAGTATTATGCTAAGCGAAGTCGGAGAAAGACAAGTGTCACATGATCTCACTCATATGTGGAATCTAATGAACAAAATAAACTGATGAACAAAATAGATCCAGAGACATAGAAGCGTAGGTGGGGCGTGGGAAGTAATCAATAAAAAAACTTGTATGCATATATGCATAACCCATGGATACATACAATAGGGTGGTGAAGGCCTAGGGTGGGAGGTGGGGTAGGGCTAGAAGGGGTCAATGGCAGGGGAAGGGGCACATATATAATGCTTTCAACAATAAAGATTGAAACACACACACACACACACACACACACAAACACAAAACTGAGGCTCCATTCTAGTAGTCTCATTTCATGGTGTTAATGGGATCAGTTCCTCCAGTCTGCTGTGTGCCACTGTGTGCCTTGATAAGTAAGCCAGTGTAGGCTGCCCATGAATTCTTCATAATGGGATTCATCAGCACACTAAAATGATAATTAAGAACTGTGCAGCCCTAGCCGGTTTGGCTCTGTGGATAGAGCGTCGGCCTGTGAACTGAATGGTCCCAGGTTTGATTCCGATCAAGGGCACATGCCCGGGTTGTGGGTTCGAACCCCATTGGGGGACTTGATGGAGGCAGCCGATCAATGATTCTCTCTCATCATGGATGTTTCTATCTTTCCCTCTTCCTTCCTCTCTGAAATCAATAAAATTTTTTTTTTTTTTAAAAGAACTGCAAAACTGTAAGGCCTTTTTTCTTTTTCTTTTCTTTTTTTCTCTTTTAAATTTTTCTTTACTTTTTTAAAAATATATTTTTTATTGATTAAGATATTACATATGTGTCCTTATCCCCACGTTACCCCCTACCCCCCCAACCCCCCGCTCATGCCCTCACTCCCCCCCCCCCCCCTTGTCTGGATCCCTTGGGTAAACCTATATGCTT
>NW_005871091.1:502787-613579 GCF_000147115.1 Myotis lucifugus | reverse complement strand
TCCTTGTTCATCAGTTTATGTTGTTCATTATATTCCACAAATGAGTGAGATCATGTGGTATTTATCCTTCTCTGACTGGCTTATTTCACTTAGCATAATGCTCTCTAGTTCCATCCATGCTGTGGCAAATGGAAAGAGTTCCTTTTTCTTCTTCCTCTTCTTAAAGAATACCTTTCAGCATTTCATATAATGCTGGTTTGGTGGTGATGAACTCCTTTAGCTTTTTCTTATCTGTGAAGCTCTTTATCTGACCTTCAATTCTGAATGATAGCTTTGCTGGATAAAGTAATCTTGGTTGTAGGTTCTTGCTATTCATCACTTTGAATATTTCTTGCCACTCCCTTCTGGCCTGCATGGTTTCTACTGAGAAATCAGCTGACAGTCGTATGGGTACTCCCTTGTAGGTAACTGACTTTTTTCTCTTGCTGCTTTTAAGATTCTCTCTTTGTCTTTTGCTCTTGGCATTTTAATGATGATGTGTCTTGGTGTGGTCCTCTTTGGATTCCTTTTGTTTGGGGTTCTCTGCGCTTCCTGGACTTGTAAGTCTATTTCTTTCACCAGGTAGGGGAAGTTTTCTGTCATTATTTCTTCAAATAGGTTTTCAATATCTTGCCCTCTCTCTTCTTCTGGCACCCCTATAATTCTAATGTTGGTACGCTTGAAGTTGTCCCAGAGGCTCCCTACACTATGTTCATATTTTTGGATTCTTTTTTCTTTTTGCTTTTCCGGTTGGGTATTTTTTTTCTTCTTCGTATTTCAAATCTTTGACTTGATTCTTGGGATCCTCTTGTTTGCTGTTGGATCTCTGTATATTATTCTTTATTTCAGTCAGTGTATGCTTAATTTCTAGTTGGCCTTTTTACATATCCTCCAGGGTCTCACTAAATTTATTGGCGGTTTCCAGAAAATTCTTGAAAAACCTTATAAACGTGGTTTTGAACTCTATATCCAGTCGTTTTCTTTCCTCCATTTCTGTCATTTGTGACCTGTTTCTTTGTCTCCGCATTTTTTATGCTTCCCTGTGTTGGTAGAGTGGTTTTGTGTGCTAGGTGTCCTATAGGGCCCAGTGGCTCAGCCTCCCCAGTTACCTGAGGTGGACACTCTTGGTGCACCCCCTTGTGGGCTTTGTGCACAGTCTTGTTGTAGTTAAGCCTTGATTGTTGTTGGTATCACTGGGAGGAATTGGCCTCCAGGCCAATTGGCTGTGAGAATCAGCTTTGTCTGCAGTGGGAGAACTTCTGTGCTGAAGACACCCTTATGGGGCAAGACTTGCTTCAGTGGGGCTTTGGTGCTCACTGAGTCTGCCCCCTGAGTGTGTCCGTTATGGATCTGAGGAGTTGTAATCTGGATGGTCCCACTCTGACCACTGGGTACACTGGCTCTTGGATTTAAGGAGGTGCTAATTTAGCCTCTGCCTGAGGTTACCTAGCAGGAGCTACGAAGAGATCTGCAGATTCCCCTTCCTTTTTTGGGGTTTGGAGGTGCCCAGATGAGGCCCAGCTGTGAAGCAATGCAAGCTGCTGTGGGGCCTTGAACCTTCTCTTGGAAGTTCTGGGTCTGTCTGACTCAGCTGCAATTTGTTAGGTAATTTTCAGGTTGCAAAAGGCCAGGGCATTCATATGCAAAAGCTTCTGCGGCAGCCTGGGTGGGGCGGGGTCTAGGAATCAACAGGGCGGAGCAAGCAGCTATGGTTGATCCTCAGCCCTGCCCTAAGGGGCCGAGCGTCTCAGTGTCCCGGTAATTGCTGCAAGCACTTCTGAGGGAAAGCCGCCCTCAAGTTCCGAGTTCTGCCTGCTGCCAGACAGTCCGGTTTCTCCCCGTATGAGCCCTGGGTCCCCAGAGACTTCCCGGAACTGGAGTTCAGAGCAGTCGGGAGCTTGTGACTCCCTCCGGATTCAAAAAGACAGCCGAGTCCTCAGGTACCAGCCCCTTTCCGCGCGCTCGAGCCTCCATACTTCTGTACTTTACTTCTGCAGCTCCTCTGGGTCTCAGTGTGCTTTTCTCTTTTCTTCTAGTTGTAGAATTTCCACTCAGCCAGCCTTCCTGTAGTTCTGGATGATGTCCGTTTTGTCTTTTTGTTGTATTTTTGAAGTTGTTGTGGGAAGCAGCAATTTCCGGTTTTTACCTATGCCACCATCTTGGTTTCTCCAGGCCTCTTTTCTTAATACTGGCCCTCAAAATAGCCCTTAAAAATCGTAAGAAAACTTGGCTGTCTGTTCATAACACTGTTTCAAAATGGAGAAATAACTGTGTATCATATAATTGAACTATTAACATTTGATTATATTTATCAATCTATCTTTATGTGTGTATATATATGTATATGCATATATGAAATTATGCATGTCTACACACACACACTTTCTTACTGAACCATCTGAAAATAAGTTGCAGACATGACACATCTTGGGTTTCTTTTTAAGTGCAGTTTGTCTAAACAGTCCCTGTCTTACATTGCTACCACTTCCTTCCCCTCTAGTCACCCTCTCCCCATATTAGCACCCCCTGTTGATAATCAAGAATGTATCCTTCCGTATTTATTCCATGCTCATTAATTACATGCACATATATATTTATGTGTGCAGTTTTGTCATTGTTTTACAAAAATATGGGATAATATGTACATTTTTCTGCATCTTGATTTCCTTATTCAAAATTACCTTAGAACTCCTTTAAAGTCAACTGATTTAACTATAATTTCTGTCTTTAATATCAACTTGAAGTGTATTTCACATACCAAAAATACACTAAAACTATACAATTTATTGGTTTTAGCATATTTACAGAGCTTTGCAACCTGACCACCATAATGAATTTGAGAACATTTTCATCACCCTAAAAAGAAACCTGGTATTTATTAGCATTTACTTCTAATTTTCCCCTAAAGTCACTCCCAGTTATTAGCAACCACTAATATACATTCTGTCTCTATAGATTTGCTTGTTCTACCCATTTTACATAAATGGAATGTGTGGTCCTTTACCACTTGATTATTTCTCTTAGAATAATATTTTCAAGGTCCATCCATGTTGTAACTTTTACTGTATTTGAATATTTTATGATAAGATATTAGGAAAAAACAAAATATTTAAAATTTATGTTATAATGTTTTATTTTATTAACAATAATTGACTGTGGAAGTTATATAGGTGATCATTTTACTAGTTCAGGTGTGGGGAACCTTTTTCCTGTCAAAGGCTATTTAGATATTTATAACATCATTTGTGAGCCATTCAGAATTATCAACTTAAAAATTAAGCTGTTATATTTGGTCAAACATCTAATTAACTCGCCCCTAATGCCTTGGCAGGGCCAGACCAAATGATTTCATGGGCCTTATCTTGGGCCAGATGTTCCCCACCCCTGAAACTTTTATCTATGTTTGATACTAATAAAAAAAGTAGGAAAACTCCATCAGAATGTTTTCTGTGATTGCATTATTGTAATACTTACATATTAAATTTTTATTATTTTTAAAAATATATATTTTTATGATTTCAGAGAAGAAAGGAGAGGGAGAGAGAGATAGAAACTTCAATGATGAGAATCATCAAAGGGCTGCCTCCTGTACTCCCCCCACTAGTGATCAAGCTCACAACCTGAGCATGTGCCCTGACCTGGAATGGAACTGTGACCTCCTGGTTCATAGGTCGATGCTCAACCACTGAACCACATTGGCAGGGCTACATATTAAATTTTAAAATCACACTTAAAGAGAAAAATGCCTTAAATAATTCAAATTTCTGAAAATATTCTCCTTTTGGTTTTTGTTTAAATTAAGTTTCTAAGCTATTTGGAATTTCATTTTATCTGTTTATTAATTACATTTTAAAAATATTTCTCTTTTTCTAGGTAGATAGGCCTGTCATCAGGAAATAATGCTGGTTTTGTGATTCCTTTCTAATATTTTTGTCTGTCATCTTGCCTTATTGCATAGGACAACACATTTACTAGAACCGTTTTGAATGCTCATGATTAGTAGGCATCCTTCTTTTTAATGGCAATCCTTTTGTTCCAGTTTTAAGATTTTATGATTTTTTATAAGTATTTATTGCATTAAGGGTGTTTCCTTCTAACATTAAAATCCTATGTGAGTAATATGCAAAAGTAATATGCAAATCAACCAAACAGCGGAACCACTGGTCACTATGATGCGCACTGACCACCAGGGGGTAGACGCTCAACGCAGGAGCTGCCCCCTTGTGGTCAGTGCGCTCTCACAAGGGGAGCACCGCTCAGCCAGAAGCTGGGCGAGTGCAGCAGCGGTGGCAGGAGCCTCTCCTGCCTCCGAGGCAGTGCTAAGGAGCAGCAAGCAGGCGGGCGATAAGGAGCAAGGGGTCCCGGACTGTGAGAGGGCACAGGCTGGGCTGAGGGGACCCCCCACCCTCCTCCGAGTGCACAAACTTTCGTGCACTGGGCCTCTAGTAGTTAAATAAGAACAGAACAGTCAAATCAGATAATTAAATGAAAAAAAAAAAGTTAGATGAAAAACAAATCTAAAATGTAGAACCAAAATGATACCTAAAGGTAGCATAATAATCAGCTGATGGGATTGCTAGAAATTCTTAAATTCAGGCAAAAAAAACCTGTTAGTTCTGTATATGTTCCAAATCTCTGTGCTAAGAGTAAAATAAAGAACAACAGAGAGATGTTAACAGAGCCTGTGAGATCTGAAATCCTGGGACAGCTCTGGTGCATGCCCAAATGAGTCTCACTGGGTAAACCCTGGGGCTCGTGTGTGCTTGTAGATGAAAGCCCACCTAGAAGAAAGTATGCCAGTTCCCCTGTGAAAACAAATACATTCTCCTTAACACTATTTTAAGGAATGGTCATTTTGTCAAAGATGCAAATGATTGGACGGGTTAGTTGCCTTGTGCATATATTCTTGAATATACACAATGAATCTGATGGTATTCTTATGAATATATTCTTAATGAAGCTATTGATATTCATTACATTTTAAATTGAGCTCAGAATTTCCTGCATGTAAATTGAGTTCAAAATATGATCAATAGTACAGGGCATGAATATGAATATCTGCTGTTGAAAATATGAATATAGTCTTAATGAATATATTGATATTCATTAAATTTTAAACCAGGTTCAAAAATGACCCAATGTGAAGAACTTGGCTTCATGAATATGAATATAAACTTATGAAAATGTTCATGAATATATTGATATTCATTAATTTAAAACTGCATTAAAATGTTTTCCCTGTAGGGCAGAGAAGAATATATTCATGAATATATTCATAAGGAGGATATATTCATGAATATAATCATAAAGAATATATTCACATTTATTGAATATATTCATGACGAATATATTCATAAGAAAATTTAAGCTACTCTACAAATCTTTGCTTTTTACAAATTAAATAGTTCTTAAAATGCTGCTATGAAGCAAATACTAAAATTTTATTGAAATCTTCAATACATGAAGTATAAATTTGGTATAATCAGTGAATTGATCTATTTACAAATTGTCTCCTAGTGAATAAATTTTGGCAAATTAATTTGAAGTCTACTCTCTCAACATGAGGTGCACCATTATTACAGCATCTATTCTGGGAAAACCAAGACAAGAAAGAGAGGATATTCAAACTGCTGGGCTTTCTGAATACCCAGAGAGGATCGATTAATGACACTAAGGAAATGATAGTACCTGTTAGACATGATGACACTGCATGACATCCAAGGAGCAAAATACTCAAGTAAATGAGACTAGTATGTCAGGCAGTGGATTCAGCCAGACATTGTTAGTTCAAGTTCCTGTTCATTTCCCTTGGGTTTTCATTCTTGAGACTGTATAGTGTTGTAAAAGAGTGATTTCTGGGTTTGGACCACCTACGTTTGGAAACCAGACTCCACTTTACTGCCTCTATACCTTAAATGTTGTTGTTTTTTTAATATATAATTTACATGCAGTAAAACGCACAAATCTTTAAAGTATATAGATTGATAAATTCTTACATATGTATACACCATATGAACACCAAGTAAAATGTAAATCAGTTTCATCACCCTTGTGCTCCTTAACCCTCTAAGGCAGTGGTTCTCAACCTTCCTAATGCCGAGACCCTTTAATACAGTTCCTCATGTTGTGGTGACCCCCAACCATAAAATTATTTTCGTTGCTACTTCATAACTGTAATTTTGCTACTGTTATGAATTGTAATGCAAATATCTGATATGCAGGATGTATTTCCATTGTTACAAATTGAACATAATTAAAGAATAGTGGTTAATCACAAAACCAATATGTAATTATATATGTGTTTTCCGATGGTCTTAGGTGACCCCTGTGAAAGAGTCGTTCGACCCCCAAAGGGCTCGCGACCCACAGGTTGGCGACCAACAGGTTGAGAACCGCTGCTGTAAGGATAACCACTATTCTGTCTAGTATCACTATAGATTGTTTTGCCTGGACTTGAAATTCATATACATGGAATATACAAAAAATATTCTGATGTGCCTGGCTTCTTTCACTGAGCATAATATTTCTGAAGTTTATTCATTGTCGTATGTATCAGTAGTATATTCTTTTTTATTGCTGTCCATGGTATGACTATACAGCAAATTTTTAATCCATTCTTTTGATTTTGGGTTGGTTCCAGTTTGGGACTATTAGGAATAAGACTTTTATTTATATTTTTGTGCTTTTTGTGGACACACACTCATTTCTTCAAAGACTGACTTGATGAAAGGATTATCAATTGTAGTATATTACCTACCTAATAGGTATTAGACAGCACATCTGCTCTGCTTTAAGACAAATATACTGATTAAAAAGGAAGTTTTAGCAGTAAAATACAAAGTAACTAAATATGAATATAACTAAAAGACTGCTGTGTAATATTTATTAATAGCTTTTAGTTTAGATACAGGAGGGAAAAGTTGGAATGGGGTCAGTTCAGAGTAGGCTTTCCAGGCCTCGGAGGGATCTGGGTCTTTTCTTCTATCAGTAGATGAGTGGATAAAAAAGTGGTGGTACATTTACACAATAGAATACTACTTGGCTGTAAAAAAAAAGAAGAAGAAGAAGAAGAAGGAAATCTTACCTTTTATGACAGCATAAATGGACCTGGAAAGTATCATGCTAAGTGAAATAAGCCAGTCAGAGGGAGACAAATACCATGTGATTTCACTTATATACAGAATCTAATGAACAAAATAAGCTAGCAAACAAAATAGAAACAGACTCATAGATACAGAGAATAGACTGACAGCTGTTAGAGGGGAGGGGTGTTAGAAGGTTGTGTAAAAAAAGTGAAGGGACTAAGCAAAACAACAACAACTCATAGACAAACAATAGTATGGTGATTACCAGAGGGAAAAGGAGTGAGGGGAAGTAAAAGAGGGGAAGGGGGAGATAATTGGTAACTGAAGGACACTTAACTTTGGGTGGTGACCACACAATACAATGTTCGGATAATGAATTATAGAATTGTCCACCTGAAACCTATATAACTTTATTAACTAATGTCACCCCAATAAATCAATAAAAATTTTAAAAAGAAAGAACCATCTACTTCACATACAAGTCTAAGTAAACAATTAATTATTAAATGTAAATAGGTACTGAGTGGGCCATTTCTTGTGAACACCTTGGTTATATGATGTGTTTTGCATGTGATACTAATTTTCTTATGTTTGCACAAAGAATTCTGTAAAATGCTTCACTCCTTTGTTAATTTTTTTTAAAATATATTTTATTGATTTTTTACAGAGAGGGACAGAGAGTCAGAAACATCGATGAGAGAGAAACATCAATCAGCTGCCTCCTGCACACTCCCCACTGGGGATGTGCCCACAACCAAGGTACATGCCCTTGGCCGGAATCGAACCTGGGACCCTTGAGTCCGCAGGCCGACGCTCTATCCACTGAGCCAAACCGGTTAGGGCACTCCTTTGTTAATTTTACCACTAAACTGTGAACGTCTCAAAATCAGTACCCATTTCTGACTTATAATTACTATGCTATAGCACCCAGTACAATTTATTGTACATAGAAGATACTTAATCTTTTAATGAATAAGTATATGAAATGTCTGTCATGAAAATACTTTATTATGGGTGCTTATATTTGTAAGAGATTTCAGCTGATATATCAAGTCATTGGAATGTAGATTTTTCTACAATGTTTATATTTTCCCAATGATGTTTGTGTTGCTATTTTGCCTATTAACTAGTTAAAAGTGGTAGATGTGAATCCTTATCTGTGTCTCTATTGTCTTAATAAAGATGTTTTATTTTCCTCTCTGTACCCAATTTTTGTGCACTAAAATCCTCCTTCCCACATTTCTATAGTATACTACATTTATTTCTTAGTCCTTTTCTTATCTGTGGCCTTCTTTACTATAAAGTGGAGGAAAATGTCTAGCAACCTGTAAAGTTTAAAAATTTTTCTATATTATTAGACTTGAGTGAATGTTAGATCTTAGAGAATCCTCAGAGACCACCATCCAACCCCTTTATTTTGTAGATCAAGAACATGAAGCCCCAATTACTTCGTCAGTCATGCCACACAATTTTATAAATTGCTTGTTTAATTGTAGGCATTTCCAGCTGGACTTAAAACTCGGTGGGAATGGGGATCACATCTGTCTTATTTAATGCTGTATCTCTGGCACTGAGTGCAGTGCTTGGAACAGAATAGAGCAGGTTGTACTGAATACTGTTTCATTATGACAATGAGATGTAGGAACTTAACTCTTATTTTTATCAATTAGCCTAAAGTAAAATTTGTTTCATTATACATCATTTTGCTTAAACTTGCAGAACCTATTAATGGCATTCAGTGAGGACTGACATTCAGTTATTGGTGTTGAATGAATGAATGAATGAATACATACATACATACATACACACATAAATAAATATTGGTGAAGGGCGTTGTAGCTCATAGCTGGTGAGTCCCAGTTTAGTATACTTAAATTTGGACACATATTCCACCAGTTTAGAGAGTCACGGTTTATGGAAATAATTAATTTCTTTATGTGCATGGCAAGCTCTGCAACTTACACATTTCCACACACTGCACACTGGCTTTTCCCCCCTGCACACTGGCTTTCAACATGCAGAGGACAGTTAGGCAGGACAGCAGTTGGCCAAAGAAACATCAAAGGATGTGCTGCCTCATTTTTGCCCCGCTAATATGTAATTTCCTGCTTGATAATATACAACCTCATGAATGGTAGTTGTGGATGGGACTGTAACAAACGTCATCTGTTTCCGTCCCCTGATTTCTCCTTCCCAGTTCAGTTCTTTAGCTTGACCTTTGTAACCTTCCATACTCTTCCAACCTGCTTTTCATAACTCGTATCTGGTTACCTTCCTTAACCTCTATTTTCAAGCAAATGAAAGTGTTTGCTGTTCTCTGTACACTCTGAATTTCCCAACTTTCTTGCTTTACTCAACATTGTTTTTCCTCATTATTCTGTATATCCTGATTCTACTAATTCAGTCAGTCCACAAATATTTATTATTTTTAAAATATATATATTTTTGATTTCAGAGAGGAAGGGTATTTTTTTGATTTCATAGAGGAAGCGTGGGGGGGGGGGAGAAACATCAATGATAAGAATCATTGATTGGCTGCCTCCTGCACACACCACACTGGGGATCAAGCCCACAGCCCAGGCATATGCTCTGACCTGGAATTGAACCGTGACCTCCTGGTTCATAGGTTGGCACTCAACCACTGAGCCACATCAGCCGGGCCAGAAGTATTTATTGAAGCCTCATTCATCTTTGAGAATCCTCCACATTTGCTTACTAGTCTAAGTCTCTCAGACATTAATTTGTTAAAATGGCTTTTACACATGATTGACGTAGTTCTCTAGCATTTTTAAGCAACTTCTTTAAATCCTGCATTTTTAGAAGCACTTTTAGTTTCAATTTACATTCATCCTGCTTTTATGTGCTCAGGTGTTTGCAGCATCCAAAAATCAGAATGAGAGAGTTACATAAACAGGTTCCCAGGAATAAACACTAGTATTTGGGGGCAGGGGGGAACGGGAGTTTGAGTGGAGACTGGTCAGCTCATTGGTGAATATTTTTTAATATGACAGCTTTTGTTTCCCTTCACAATCTCATGATTATAGGGTCGTAGTTAATGAGCATCTGGATAAAGACGACTTTTGTACTTTATTTGTGTGAGCAGAGCGTGTTTGCTCCATAATCTGTTAGAGAATTTAGCTCACCACTCACTCAGGTCCTCAAGTGAGTGAATGTTCCTCATGAAACCCCTGGAACGTGCTTCTTTAAGTTGTCATACTTTGAACTTTCAAAAAGTTTGGCACCCTGACAGAGGATTAAGGATCTTTGGGCTTAAGCCTTTATAGTTCCCTTGTTTCTAATGCCTAGCCTGCTTTCACCGTGTTCAAAGTAATCCATCCTCAGTGTTTACAGGCTTAATGTACATGCAAGTGTAAAAATAGATCGCCAGCCCATGGGAACCAGGCTGGTGTCAGGCAGGGTCATTATAAGAGACAATCACTTTTAGCATGAGAGGTTTAAAAATCAGAAATTGATGACCCCCCCCCCCCCATGTCTTCATGAAACAGTAGTGCTTAGTGTTTAAATATCTTATAATACAGAGATGATTGCCAAGAAGCTATCAGCATGGGTGATTTGGGGATTACTAATTTAAAAATAAGGAAAATCTCCTTCCTTTCTTCCTTCTCCAGCACCTTAGATAGGTATTCTAGGGGTTGTGGATCATCACCATTTTACTGTCCCTATGCAGTGATATTGACTAGATAACAGTTTTTTTCATTTTTAATTGATTTTAGAGAGAGAAAAGGGGGAGAAGAAAGAGAGAGAGAGAGAGAGAGGAAGGAAGGAAGGAAGGAAGGAAGGAAGGAAGGAAGGAAGGAAGGAAGGAAGGAAGGAAGGAAGGAAGGGAGGGAAAAGAAAAGAAAGAAGAGAGAAACATCCATGAGTTACCTTGTGTATGCGCCCCAATTGGGGCTTGAACCTGAAACCTGTGCATGTGCCCTGACTGGGAATTGGACCCAACACCTTTTGGTGTACAGGACGATGCTCCATCCAACTGAGCCACATCAGCCAGGGTTAACTAGACACCGTTTTGAAGTGCATTTCTTTTTTGTGCTACACGATGACCATAGTTAAAGGAAATTGAAGTAATTGACATATGGGAATATCTTGGGTAATAATGGCTTCTTGTTTTGATTATTTCCCTTTAGGAAAGACACTGCTGATCCTGTAACATGGAGGATTGCCTTCATACCTCTTCTGAGAATCTGTCCAAATTGGTCAGCTGGGCCCACAGCCATGGGACTATTTGCAGCCTCATTCCTAACCTGAAACACTTGCTTTCGGAAGGTTCTCACGGGAACCTGACAGCAATGTGGGGCTGTAGTGCTGGCCATGCTTATCACTGGCCACTGACAGCTACTTGCAGAGCTGGCTCCCAGGAGAGGGTCTGTTTCCAGGATAACAGAAGTTTTAACTCGGATAGTCCCAGCATAATTGGAGTGCCCTCTGAGACACAAACTAGCCCCGTTGAAAGGTACCCTGGGAGACCAGTGAAAGCGAAGCTAGACTGTAATCGGACCAGAGACTCTTGTGACTTCTCTTACTGCAGTGAGCCATCTGAACTGGATGAAGCTGTCGAAGAATATGAAGATGAAAACACCCTGTTTGACATGGTGTGTGAGTCGTCAGTTACAGATGAGGATAGTGACTTTGAACCCCAAACCCAAAGGCCTCAAAGCATTGCTCGAAAAAGGCCTGGAATACTCCCGTCTTCTCTCCATTCAAGCTCCCAGGCTCAGATGGTTGATGAATGCAGCAATGATGTCATCATCAAGAAGATCAAACAAGAGATTCCTGAAGATTATTACATTGTGGCAAATGCAGAGCTGACCGGAGGAGTCGATGGACCAGCCCTGTCGTTGACACAGATGGCAAAACCCAAGCCTCAGACTCATGCTGGCCCCTCTTGTGTAGGGTCTGCTAAGCTAATTCCCCATGTATCTTCTGCCATCAGCACAGAGCTAGACCCACATTGTGTGTCTGCATCCCCCTCTGTGATGTCCAGACCAATCGTCCAGAAGACCACCAGGGCATCTCTGGCTTCACCAAACAGAGGACCCTCTGGTACCCACAGCACCAACCAGCAAGTGGCCATGCAGATGCCTGTGAGCACATCCCATCCTAACAAACAGATCAGCATCCCTTTGTCTGCCCTGCAGCTGCCTGGACAGGATGAGCAAGTGGCTTCCGAAGAGTTCCTGCCCCATCTGCCCAGCCAGGTCTCCTCCTGCGAGGTAGCCCTTTCTCCTTCCGTTAACACAGAGCCAGAAGTGAGCTCCAGTCAGCAGCAGCCCCAAGTCGCTCCAACCATAACCACCGAGGCCATGGCACAGTGCATACCAGGTATGGCATGTGAGGTGACAGTGAGTCCCTCATCCACGTACATCAGAGAATTCTGCGCCGTCAGCACTTCTATAGCCAGAGGCCCCGTTAGGTAGAATTCGGGCCTTTAATATTCTCAGAAAGATAGAAATAGTGAAATGTGTTATATCTAGGTGATGCTATAAAGGAAATTCTGAATTAAGGCCATCCACCCAGTTGATGTACCTCAGGACTGAGAGGAGAGCCATAGGATTGTGCTGTTGAAAACACGTGGCTAGACTTAAGGTTTGTATCTGATCTTAAGTTGAATTTTTATGTAGTTTTTTTTTTTTTTTTAAAGTATGCTGTCCTATTAGTACCAAGGTATTTGGTTGCTGTTTGAAGCCAAAATGATGTTGGGTTAAGCATATAATGACGATAGACCTATTGCTTTACCATTATTATTTATTTGTCTGAACCAACTGGGCATTTCTATTTATTTTAGTTGATGTGGCAGTTTAAAACAAGTTGTTTTTTTTTAAACAAACAAACAAAACAACAACAACAACAACAAGCATTTCTCAAGTATTTGCTCTCTTCTCAAAATTTAAAAAAATCAGATAGCTTGCATTTCTGCAGTACGTGGGGTCTAACAGGAATGGATTGAGAGGAGAGGGAAATAATTATCTGTAATTCAAACATCTCATTTCTGTAATTTTAACATTCAGTACTTACTTAATCTGGGTTGTTATTATATGAAGGGGGTTTGGATGTCATGCTTTGAGGTTCATGATTCAAATCTAATAGACCAGAATTAGAAACACGGAGAAGGATAGACAGACATGCAAAGGATAGAGAGAGCAGAAATGTGTGCCACATTTTGGTTTCATTGTAGTCCCTCTCAAGAAAGTCATGTATTTTGTGAAAAGCTTCCTAGCAGCCGGAGGTACCCGTGCCTTTATCCTATAACTTCCTAGAATTAAGTTGCTTTACAAAAAGCTTTCCCAATGTTAGTGTCAACCTTAAGATCCCCAAAGGAAACCTTTGATGTTTGATTTTTTTTTAACACAATCATGGTGTAATAAAATATACCATTGAAAATATTTGTATCTTGATTCAAAATTATGCTTTTCCGTGTATTTTTCTTTCTTTTTAAAATAATAGCTTTCTTGAACTATAATTGAACTATAATTTACATACTATAAAATTCACTCTTTTAAAGTATATAATTCAGTGGTTTTTGGTATATTCACAGACTTGTGCACCCATCACCACTAACTAATCCCGTACCCACTAGCAGACAATGTTTCTTTCCTCCAAGCTACTGTCAACCACTAACTTTTCTGTCTCTATGGATTTGCCTATTTTGCACATTTCATATAAATGGAGTCATTTTATGTAATCTCTTGAGATGGCCTTCTTGCACTTAGCATATTTTTTCCCTTTTTTTCTTTATTGATTAAGGTATTACATATGTGTCCTTATCCCCCCATTGCCTGCCCCCCCCGACTCATGCCCTCACCCCCCTGGTGTCTGTGTCCATTGGTTATGCTTATGCGCACTTAGCATAATTTTTTTAAAAGATTAATCTATGTTGTAGCATACGTCAGCATTTATTTTCTTTTTATTGCCAAATAGTATTTTATTGTATGGATACCATATTTTTTTTCTTTATCAGTTGATGGACATTTAGGTTGTTTACATTTTTTGGCTATTGTGAATAATGCTGTTAATAACATTTGTGTACAAGATTTTGTGTGGACATATATTTTCATCTCACTTGGGCAACTACCTAGAAGTGGAATTGCTGGGTTATATGGTGACTCTGTGTTTCTGAGGAGCTGCCAAACTGTTTCCCAAGGCGACTACACCATTTTACAGTCTCACCAGCAATCTAAAAGGTTCCTATTTCTCCACATGTTCCCCAATACTGGTTATGTTCTATTTAAAAAATATTATAGTTGTTCTATTTGGTGTGTTAAGTAGTATCTCATTGCGGTGTTGCTTTGCACTGCCCTAATGACTAGTGCTGTTAAACTTTTTTTCATGTGGTTATTGGCCATTTGTATATCTTCTTTTGAGAAATTCAGATTCTTTGCCCATTTTCTAATTAGATTGTCTTTTTATTGATGAGTTGTAAGAGCTGCTTATACATTCTGATTATAAGTCCCTCATCAGATAGATGATTTGTAAATATTTTCTCCCAATTCCATGAGTTGTCTCTTCCTCCGTCCCTCCCTTCTTTTTGTTTGTTTGTTTTACTTCATTCATGTAATAACAATATGGTTTTTTGCTGATCTTCATATCATTAGACACAATGTTATCTTAATAGGTTGAGAAAGTCTTAGTACTAGGAAATCTGACTCTTGATAGATACAGGATATAAGTAGTACTTTTTCACTTAGATAGTTGTGAGTCTGATTTATTTATTTCTCACCACCACCACCACCTTATTTCCTCCTCCTCCTCCTCCTTTGTAAAATAGGAGACTTAGCCTGACAGAATTTTCTGAGTTCTCTATTTATATTGGAGAGTAGAATTGTCTTTTACAAAGTGGGTCAGTGTCCCCAAACAATGAAATTGTGAGAAAAAAACAACAACTAAGAAAATGTAATCTTATGAGAGCTATAAAAGGCAACAGGGCCAAGGATAGCACATAACATATATAATCATAAACTATGGTTTGGCTCTACTCTCACAGGAAAGATCAGTTTAGCTTGGAATTGAACCTTCAAGAAAAAACAGTATGAAGAACGTGATGGGAATTTCCTAAGGAATGATCCTGATATTTTGATCCATTGTTCTGTGGAAGGATATTATATTGCTAAGATGTTATTAGCTTTAGAGAAATACTGTTTGGATTGGAAACATCAATGGACAGATAAATATCTGGCATTTTTCTATTGGAAAAGAGATAGAAAGTTAACTTATAATTTATCTTGTTCCACAGAGCCCAAATTGTTCTTTGTGCTATAAAAGTTTTACTTAATTGTTTTTGTATATTTATAGTAAATGGTTGTACTATAAATGTTTTATTTATTTGTTTTTGTATGTTTACTTGTAAGTAGTCTTCATTCTAAACGTAGGTTTTTAAAAAAAATTAGAATCCAGTGCATCCAAATATATGTGAATAAATATGTACAGATGGATCTTACAAGGTTAATATGTAAAGCATTACTTGGGACTAAGCAAGGAGGAGAGGTTCTAAAAGAACTAGCTGAAAGCAGAATCAGGTACTTTTATTGCGTGTGTGTGTGTGTGTGTGTGTGTGTGTGTGTTTGTCTTCACAAAGACTTGCATGTTTATTTTCTCAGCAGCAGTGTTCATAATAGTAAAAAACTGGAAACAATCCAAATATCTGTCAGCTGGTGAATGGATAAACAAAAGGATATATCTATACCATGGACTACTATTCAGCAATATAAAGGAATGAAGTATGGATACATGCTACAATGTGGTGGAATCCTGAAAACAGTATATTGAGTGAAAGAAGGCAGACTTAAAAAAGCCACATATCATATGATTCCATCTAAATTTGTGTTCAGAAAAGGTAAATCTGTAGAGATAGAAAGCAGATTAGTGATTTCCTGAGGGTGGGAATGTTACTGCAAACAGCAAGAGGGATCTTTTCGGAGAGCAGAATCAGTTGAGTTTAAATTGGATGTTGTATAGGCTTGAGTCTTTATTAAGTCACTGTAGAAATACTGTGTATCTTTGAATAATATTTTTTAAATAAATAATTTGAGTCAGAAACAAAGATAAATTGTCCCACTTTGTTTAGTTTCTCAGATGCCATTTAAATTCATTTTCCCTATTGGAAAACCATTCGTGTTTTTGTTTGAAACTAAACTCACAAAGTTACAATATTTTAACCAGGTTGTGGATAAACATTAATTTTTCACGTCAGTTCTATCATGCTGCCCAACCCAAATATTAGCAAATTGTAATGAATAAAGGAGATATACATCATTAGAAGAATTATTGGCTATCTCCCATTAGCTTAGATTCTGTTAATTTTGGAGGTTTTTAATCTGGACATCTGTCATAAATTTAAATCTCTATTGTATCATGAGTTGAGAAGCAGTGCTCCGGGGAATGCAGGGTCCACACTCCAGGGCACATTGTTATTTCATGTGGGTACCCCGTAAATTTGAACACGTCCTGTGTGTGAGAATTCCCACCTTTGTGCATCTGCACTTCCTACTGGGGGGGCCAGGAACTTGCTTTCCAAGCTCATATTTCAGTGAGGGCTGTCCTGTGACCTTAGGCACATCAGATTAAGCAGAAGGACCTGGAAGAGGCTGTTTGGGCAAATACAGTCAGTTTGTAGAGGCAGCGGGAGCAGCATTCCAGCAACAGTTCCAGTGTCTGAGGCCCACGCTGGAGTGTTGGTGGCTAGGTCGTCTCCACCGAGGCACATCTGTGGTGTGGTCAGGGCATGATTTGTAGACACCTCCAAGCCTGATTTAGTGGTGGTCCAGGAATTGCTTTGTATGGCCTTCATTAAATTATTTTTCTGCCTAAAGCTAGCTAGACTGGGCTTCCATTGTTTTAAACAAAGAATCTGGAGGAATACCACCTGGAAACCTAGGAACGATATTAACCTCTCCTAAGAGTTGCATGAAAAAGAAAATAATTTTCCTTTTGCCACCAGGTTTGTATTTTCATCTAAAATATATGCCATCCCCTTGGAAAGTAATCACTGGTACCATGATGCCCCTTATCGGGTGTTATCTTGCTGTACACATTGTGCAGGCCACCCATGGGGTGGTGGAGAGAACTTCTTCTCACATTAAACCAGCCCTCCTTTCCCAGTGGGAGTTTCTACTGAAATGTGTCCTTTGAGAGGACAGTTCCTTGCAACATATTCTCTGAACCTAGAATGGGAGGAGAAGGTACTTAGTGCCTTTGCGTTCAGAACAGGGCTCTAAGGGCATAATGGGAAATAGGAGAAGTCCCATCTTGAATATTTATTAAAAGTCAATTTTAAATTATTAGTTTTCCCTTAGGTATACCTTTTTTCATGTCAATTCTCATGATACTACTATTTCCTGAACTGATCTATTTTATTTCTTTACCATTTTTTCATTCCATCCTTTGTGGAATGATATTATATTGCCAAGAGGGATTGAACAGCAAAATCACCGGGAGGGAGCCCAAATAAGGAGGAAATTAGGAATCTGGACATAGATATTTTGTATTGCCTCATATATTTCATTTCTTTTCCTCCTTTTCCTTTACCTCCCGTTTCATTTTCTCCTCGCATTATTTCCTTGCGTTGCCTGCGGAAGAGGTGGTAAATGTGGGAAGTTTGGTGAGGTCTGGTGAAGGGCAGTGAGCTTTATTTCATTAAGCCTCTTAGAAGGAAGTGAATGGACTATCAGTGATGGCGAACCTTTTGAGCTCGGCGTGTCAGCACTTTGAAAAACCCTAACTTAACTCTGGTGCCGTGTCACATAGAGAAATTTTTTGATATTTGCAACCATAGTAAAACAAAGACTTATATTTTTGATATTTATTTTATATATTTAAATGCCATTTAACAAAGAAAAATCAACCAAAAAAATGAGTTCGCGTGTCACCTCTGACACGCGTGTCATAGGTTCGCCATCACTGGACTAGATGCTTACCTGATTTATTCATGTCTACGTTAATACCAACGAGGTTTTAATGGAACTGGAAGCCTTAATGTAACTACACAGTACTCTCCTCTTCAATCCAGTGTCTTCCACAGAGTACACATGTGGCCATTGTGACGATAAATAATTGACGACAAGAACATATCCTGGGGGAAAGTTATGTACCGGATCCTAGGAGTTTCTAGGATCTAAAAGCAATAACCTTGTTTCATTCCCTCACGCACCTGCATGTTAGTGAAGAAATCAGTCCTTCTCCCCCGTTAAGATATGGGACTGCATGTCCACGGGAAGAGACAGTAAGTGAACACTTTGATGAAGTTATGGATCCCTAATATGTTGCTGAACACTGCGAACCTTTTCAGATCTGCACTGTCAGCACGCCTTTCCATAGCCTTCCCTTCCCGGGCTTCCTTCCACCCCTCTGTTGAGTATCACAAGATCTCATTATTTCTCTACTTGAAGATCACCGGTCGGTTATGACCTTCCTACTTGAGCCCTGAAGTATCGCAAAGCCCTTCCTCCTCAATCTATGATAGAAGGGTAATTCTTAGAGTGGTGGTGGGAGTTATGTTAGGTTTTACCAGGTATAGTAGAAAGCCGGTAACCATGATGCATGTAAGGAGCTGGGTGGTCATCTCCAGCCCCTGACTTCTGAGCACTCTCTTCCTTCCTTCCTGCAATGCAGTTCTTAGAAAATAGCTTTAAAATGAGCAGTTTTCAGCCTGTTTTCTACTCTGGGGGAGAGATATGGAAAGGGAATATGTGGCTAAATGCAGTCATTCTTTTGAAAAAGAATTGACTAAAAAGTTTTTTTAAAAAAGAAAAAATTTACTGTATTGTCATGTATTTTCAAAGTATTTAGGTTTTTACAGAGGTAGTTTTACCAAAAATGAAAACCCATTATAGCTTATATAACATATAATAGATAACTTATATACACCTTATATAAAACTGTAGTCATTTAAATGGAATGGTCTGACACAAAGCTAGACTAATAGGAACGGAACAGACTGATAATCCAGAAACACACCTATGCATATATGGGAACTTCGTGTGAAAGAGATGTCATCACAAATCAGGAAAAGGGATGGACCAGTCAGTGAAGGTTTTGGACAGTTGGTCACCCATGTGGAACAAAATCAAATTAGACCCTTACCTCACATCAGACATGAAACAGATCTTATCGGAAGATCTAAATGTGGATATATAAAACTTAAAACTGTTTGATGGAAATCTTGCAAAATGACTTTGGTGTCAGGATGAATTTTTTAAAACATGACACAAAAAGCACAAACCATAAAGGAAAAAGTTGAAAATGCTAACAGTCTTAAAATAAAAATCTCAGCTGAAACAGGGGTATCATAAACTAAAAGACAAGCAACAGTCTCTGAGATTATTTCAGTGTGCATAACCAAAAATATTCTAATACAGAATATATAAAGAACTGCCACAAATAAGCAAGAAAAAGGTCAAATAATCCAGTAGGGAAATGAAGAAGCATTTCTAATAAGAGGAAACCTATATAGTTAATAAATATATGAAAAATGCTCAACCTCAATTGTAATCAGGGGGATGCAAATTAAAACAACAGTGAAGAACTGACAGAAAGGCAAAACTTATTAATTTTAAGTATCCTAAGTGTTGAAAGTATGGGAAAATAAGGACATGCTGGTGGGCATATAAATTGGTACAATCACCTTGGAGAGCAATTAACAATTTCTAATGAAGTTAAAGATGTGCATATCATACAACCTAGGAATTCAATTTCTAGAGATGTACTCAAAAAGAAAAATGTACTATTGTGTACCTTGCAACTTTGTGATATCTACTCAACCTCTACCAGTAGATATTGTGATATTGTTTTCAATGGAATATATGCATTAGTCAGATCTGCATTTATTGTAGATAAATCTTGAAAACAAAGCTGCAGGATAATACTTAAAACATCCTATCTTTTTAAAAAAATTATTAGATATTGCTGTATGTTACACACACACACACACACACACACACACACACACACATAATTAATTATGAAACATAGAGTGAAAAGCAATACCCCAGATACGTGATAGTGGTTACCCTTGGGAGAAGGTGGTATAAGAATGGGTGCACAGGAAACTTGAACTGTATCTGTAACATTTTCTTTTAAAAATGTTTTTTTGATTTATTATTTTTTTTTAGAAAGAGAGGAAGGGAGAGGATGTAGAAAGATAGAAATGTTGATGAGAGAGAGACATTGATTGGCCACCTCCTGCACACCCCATACTGGGGATAGAGCCTGCATCCTGGGCATGTGCTCTGACTAGGAATCAAACTAGGGACCTCCTAGTTCATAGGTTGATGCTCAACCACTGAGCCACACTGGCTGGGCTATAACATTTTCTTTTAAAAACATGTAAAATAAATATGACAAAATAGTAATGTGTTAAATCTGAACGACAGGAACATGAGTTTGTGTTATACAAGAGGCAATGTAAGCACAGGGCTTAATTATGGAAATCCAGACACACGATTGTCTGGATTCAAATCCCAGCTCTGCTACTCGTTTTGTGGGTAACTTTGGCAAGCTACTTAACCTCCTGTAGCTTAGCTTCCTCATGTGTAAAATGAAGAAAATAATGTATCTATGTTACAGGGTTGACATGGGATTAAATTAATTTTTAAAAAGCTTTCAGATCTATAGTAAGCATGCTTTAATATTATTCTGTATGCTTTTCTGTGTATTTTAAAATGTGATTACTTTTATTTATTTTTTTGTTTTTTTATTTCAAAAAAACGATTTTAAATAGAATGTTACATGCAATGAACCTTAATATTTCAAGAAAAATGATTTTAAATATAATAATGTTGCATGCAATAAATACTAATATCTCAAGAAAAACGATTTTAAGTATGATAATGTTATATGCAATAGATACCAATTATTCAAGAAAAGTGAGCTTACATATAATAGTATTACATGCAATAAACATTAATATTTCAAGAATAAAAGGATTTTAAGTATAACAATATTACCAAAACTGTACTAACATAGTATGATAGCACAAATGTTGTAGGAAATATTAAAAATCTGCAAAAAACAGGGTTACTTCTATTATATTCTAGAATATTTTTCCCCCTCTGGCTCTATTTTTCTTCATCAGTTTATGTTGTTCATTATATTCCACAAATTAGTGAGATCATATGATATTTATCTTTCTCCAACTTGCTTATTTCGCTTAGCATGATGCTTTTAAAGTCTATTTTGTCTGATATGAGTATTGCTACTCCAGCTTTTTTTTCTTTTCCATTTGCTTGGAAAATTTTTTTCCACCCCTTCACTTTCATCCTGTGTGTGTCTTTTGTTTTGAGGTGGATCTCTTGTAGACAGCATATAGTTGGGTCATGTTTTTGTGTCCATTCAGCTACCCTACACCTTTTGATTAGAGCATTTAATCCATTTACATTTAGGGTTATTATTAAGAGGTTCTTGTTTATAGCCATTTTAATTCTGTGTAGCTAGATTTCTCTCTCTGAGGAGCAGTTGACTCAGTGTTATGGGGACACAGGGAATGGTATTTCAGATAGATGGAAAACATGAGCAAAGACATTGGCATGAACGTGTGCAGACTACTTAGGGAAGCGAGGCTTTGAGTAGATTTCAAAGGAGTTAGGAGAGTGGCTGGAAAGTCAGGCTGGGGGCATTTGTGACATCACACGCACAGCCTTTCACAAAGGCTGTGCGTGTGATGTCACAAATGCCCCAGAGGGAGCTAAGGGACACAGTTCGTTATCTTAGAAGATCACACTGAGGGCAGTGGGAAAGTAGTGACTGGGACACAAGAGCCATTTAATAGGGTATTACTGTAATCTAGATGGGAGATGCCCTAGCTGGTTTGGCTCAGTGGATAGAGCAGTGGTTCCCAAACTTATTTGGCCTACCGCCCACTTTCCAGAAAAAATATTACTCAGCCCCTGGAAATTAATTTTTTAAAATTTTAATAGCAGTTACTCATCGCCCCCAAATGCACCTGTGGCCATCACCGCCCCCCTGGATCGCTGCAGCACCCACCAGGGGGCGGTAGTGCCCACTTTGGGAATCACTGGGATAGAGCATCGGCCTGTGGACCAAAGGGTTCCAGGTTCGATTCCCGTCAAGGGCACATATTTTGGTTGCAGGCTCCTCCCTGGCCTGGGCCCTGGTCAGGGCTTGTGCAGGAGGCAACCAATCCATGTGTTTCTCTCACATCGATGTTTCTCTCTGTCTTTCCCTCTCCCACTCTCCCTAAAAATCATTGGAAAAATATCCTCGAGTGAGGATGAACAAAAAATTAAATAAATAAATAAACAAACAAACAAATAAATAAATGAGAGATGGCAGTAAGTGCTCAATTGAGGCAACAATAGAGGCACTGAAGAGGAGGAGACAAGTTGATTCAGAAGTTAGAGAGTACAGACCTGGATGACCTCTGAGTATTTGGCCTCGTGGGATCTCTGTTGCCACCTTGTATTCTCTGTCAAAAAGCACATCACTGTTGTAGGCAATACTGAAAGGTCTTCAGGACACAGATATCTACAATGAAGTCACAGTTCTCCGTGTGTAGGACAAAACAGTGTTAAGAGTGCTGAAGCATGTCATGACCACTCAGTCATTCAACAGATATCGATTGGAAGACTGGAAATTGCCAAGCTCAAGTTGGCTATCGGAGTAAAGCAATGTAAGGGCAAAAACATTGTTCCTGTTTTCATACTGCCTACTCTAATGGGATAGAGAGGTCCTAACGCTTACCCTTTCAAAACATCCCTGATTAAAACAACATCATCAAAAAAAAAAACGGAACCAAGCTGCTATTCAACTGTGAACGACTGTAAGACTAAATTGGTTGCCTTTAGATAATACATTTATTAAGGCTGTTTCAAGGGTGATAAATGACTGAAAGTGGTTAAATAAATAATTAAGCCAGTATGATAAATGAAAGGCAAGTCTGTCTTAGCTGAAAATTAAATATGCAGAGGCTACAGGCAACCCATTCTACATCATAATTTATTTGAAACAACTTTCTACTCAGCTAAAAATAACAGGAGCCTCGTTATATTAAAATTATAATATTGCTTGTTTTTGCAAACAACTAGTGACCTATCTTTAAGAATTAAAAATAAGGTGTTTGCTAGTTTTCTTAAGGGCAAAATAGAAAATCAAGCTAATTGTTCTCTGTTGTACAATTGCATACTTTTCTGAGAAATTATCAGTTTTTTCAGCTTTTCCTCCAATGCTTGCACATCCTTTCTTAGTGTCACTTATTTTAATATTTCACAAGAAAGTCTTCCCGATTAACTGTTTATTTCTTTAAAATAAAGGCATTTTTCTATTACACAAATGAAGTAAAAGCTCTGTTATTTATACATGTTTAGAAATTCACCTAAATACAGTTGAGATTTCGAAATATGAAAAATATACCTAAATACAGCAGACTAACAAATAGCTATAAACCTCAGAATGTAATTTTCCTTTAGTGAAATTGGGTTTGACTGAGACTGCTAGGAAGTCAGGAAGCCGTTCAGAATTGAAGAGGCATTGATTTTGATTTTCTAGCCTTGGTCTTCATTCCCTGTGGTCTGAAAAGATGAAATAATGTATGACTCAGGGCAGATAGGTCGGTGTCAAAGCGCTGAGGTCTTAGCCTCCGTGTCCCACATCCCTGTTTCTCTTCTCACAGACGGAGCTGCCTGACCATCTTGGGTCTCGGCAGAGATGGGCAGAATACAGGTGATCTGCTGTATTTCAGGCCCAGCAATAACCTCTTTCAGTCCAGGTCTCATTTCTGTAACTAATGGCATGTGTTCCCAAGAGTGTGTTAGACCCAGAAGAAGTATTTATGTAACATAGCAAAATGATAAATGTTGCTTCTATGGCCACAAGATGATTTTAAACTTTATTTTAGGTGAGAACAGTGACCAGATTTACAATCAAACAAACCTGATTTAGTGATTGATGTACCTTAGTTGGTTTATGGACTTGAGTTATACACACATCAGCCTGATTCTTCAGTGCTGCCTTACAACTATAGGGTAGCTTTTTTTGAGACAACAATAATATTTACTGCCTTTTTTCAATTTTCTTTATTTTTATCAAGGTAATACATGTATGTGGCAATCAATAAAATAATATTGCTGAACAATAATAGTCTCACCTGTCTCATCATCTCATAATCCCACTCTTCAGAGGAAACCTCTTTTGAGCCTTTCTATTCAATTCTCCCACAATTCTAAGTAAATTGTGGAAGAATTGAAACAAATTCTGTTTCTTGATTTTTTCTTGATTTATCAATTTCAAAAATAACTACAGTCCTTGTTACAAATTATGAAGATTTAACTCATTTTTATTACCCTTCCAATATTTGATTTTTATGCTATTAAAATATACAAGCAACTAATAGAAACAGAAAATTTGAAAATAATGAAAGGGGAAATAAATATGCTTTCTCAACCCCAGGGTGAAGATATCAGGGTTCCTATCGTTCCTTCTACTGTTCTTCCCTCCCTTTTTCTTACCATCTTGTCTTCACACAATCGTCATTATTTTCATTCTCTTTTGTGGCTATAACTGTCTTTTCTTACTTTATCCTTAGGTTGACTCTGAACGTTAAAAGCTGAAAACATCATTTATATTATTTAGACAGTGTAAATATTGTTCATAGCTTTTAGTGTTCTAAGATGGAATTTCTTTCCATCCTGATGAATTTCACAGCCTCTGGGGATAAATGACTTAATCCATGTAAAAGGCTTTAGAGCAATTTCTGGTGCAGAGTCCTCAATAAGTATGTCCCGGCATTATTATTACTGTTACTGTATTTCATTGCATCTGAAATGTCATCGATTGTAAGACGTACTATTATTTTATGTTCCACAAAGAAAAAAAAAAGCAATTGACCAATTAAACTATAATCCCCAAGGATTTTGAGGCAAATTTCAGAGATGTTAAAATGTGAAGAAGTGCACCTTACAATCAATGAAACATGCTACTGTTCTGTTTTTAGTGTTTTTGTGTATGTTTTCCAAAAATTTTTGGTGGCATTTCTTGACAGAATAGCAGAGTGGTCCTCCCCAAATTACCATTTGGGGTCTTAAGTCTTCTGCTTCAGTTTGGACTAATTGATTTAATGTAAGCCTGAGGTAACTCTCCCACCCTAAGGTTTCCTCTGGGTTGTATCCACTGTTCCCAAGACTTTATGTATTCCTCTATTCCTCATTTTGCTGGAGTCCATCAAATAATTTCCCAAGAATGGATATGTGGAAAGAAAACTTTTAAACTTTATCCCCAGTATGGGGCCTGCAGGAGGCAGCCGATCAATGCACTGCTCTCACATCGATGTTTCTCTTTCTCCCTCTCTCTTCCTCTCTCTCTAAAAAGCAATAAAAAAATTTTTTTTTAAACTTTGGATCTTTAAATTGCTAAAAATTATTTGCCTATAATGTGATTTTTTAAAAAGTTTTCCTTTACTACTTGTTCCTTTAAAACAGCGGTTCTCAACCTGTGGGTCGCCACCCCTTTGGGGGTTGAACGACCCTTTCACAGGGCCGCTTAAGACCATTGGAAAACACATATAATTACATACTGTTTTTGTGATTAATCACTATGCTTTAATTATGTTCAATTTGTAACAATGAAATTGGGGGTCACCACAACATGAGGAACCGTATTAAAGGGTTGTGGCATTAGGAAGGTTGAGAACCACTGCTTTAAAAGGATTATATGTATTAAATAATCCCTCAAATCTTTGAGAATTAAAAAAATATATATCTTTTGTCCTTGAACTGTCTTTTTCTCGGTTTTCCTGATCCTTTATCTTTATCCTTCTCTTTAAAGTTGCCAGTTTTCTCCTGATGCCTAGTCTAATTGTTGGTTCACATTTAAGAACACAGGGCAGAAACCTGGTGTTGGTTTCTTCTGCACCTTTGTACAGTTATAATTACTGCTGCTAAATTATTATTCTGTATAATGGAAAGCAGCCATCTTATTGTTAAGAAAAGAGCCTTATTTTCCTGTTTTGCCTATACTTATAAATGAGTAATACAAAGCTAATCTATATAGAAAGATACTTTAATTTTTATTTTAGTGTGAACTTTTAAAAAATATGGTTTATTACCCACTGAAGTCAACATCCTTCTATCCATTAGGCTACTTCTTCGTGGGTGGAATTTAATGAATATTAATAGCCTAACTGAGAAAAGAAGGAGGTAATTTATTAGAGTTTTGTGCATTTCCATTTTTATGTTACCTGTTTTTCTTTGCTTTATGTGCCATACATCTTTTGTTTCAAGTTGATTAAGAATTCCTTTGTGTTTTTTACCATACTATGCATTTTCAGTAAAAGATGCCTTCACATTTTGATCCTCGCTAATTAAGATGTGCAGTTGTGTACATCGAATTTAAGGGAAGAAATGGTTTCTTATTGAAAGTTTGTTATAGCTATTGCTGTTGTGGTAGAGCATTTCATCTCTTAAATTCATGTACTGTGCTTGAGTTTCTTCTGTCATAGAAGCCGTAGAATTTTGGCAAACTCATGAAAAGTGCTTCTCAGATGCTCAGTTCTGACTGACATACTGATGAACTGCTAACAAAGGCTGATGATTATTTTACTTCCAAACTCCTCTTCAGCAGGCAAGGTCCTATGCTGCTAGCGCTCTTTGATTGCTTCATGCCAAACAGCAGTAAAATAGTCAATATTTGCAGAGTGCTTATTATTTCACTTAATTACTTATGGAACTGAGTTCCCACAACTCTATGAAGTTAGGACTATAATTAACTCCATTTTACAGGTACAGAACTATAGCTCCAATGGTTGACCTTGCTGGAGATCACACAGTGAGAGCGTGGGAGAGCTGAGACTCTGACCCAGGCAGTCTGGTTTCCAAGTTCATGCCTTAACCAATTGGCTCACTTGCTATGGTGACGCTGTCTTACACGTTTCTGCGTCCTCCCGCCTAGCGCTTAAAAGTCCCTCAACTTTCTTTATTTCTCCAAAAACTTCATTGCCAAAACTTACAGTTTTTATTCTTCCTTTTCTAGTCCCAATCTCCACCTGCTTTTATTGTCTAATTATCTCCCCAAGGAGAGAATGAAAGTGTTTAACAGTTGCGGAGACTTGTACAGATGTGCCTAAAACAGTGTCTACCAAGCTGATGTGCTGAATATATTTCTGTTGAATGTTGAAACAACTATGCAAATAGGAATCTTTGTAGAAAGAAGAGGATAACTCATTTCCTCTGCTTCCTTTGGGAAAACTCAGGCTGCTGTGTGGAGAACAGTTTGAATGGGAGCAAGAGTGGACATAGGGAATTGTCAGTAGCTAAGAAAGGAACTTCTGTGTCGCCAACAGATAGTAAATCCAATGCCAAATTCTTATTCAAGTCTTAAAATCTATAATTTTAGATGATCAAAAGGATATGTCAGAAATAGTAACTTAGCCAGGCATTACCGTGTTACCAATAATTTTACTCTTGGACATAAGACAAAGCAAATTTGAAGAGAAAAAAAATCCCAAAACTGAAGTGTATAGTTAAGATGGAATAGACTAGACTTGTGGTGATTAAAGAGTCATATTTTAAAATAAAATTTTAAATCAATTATACAGCAAAATGTAGCCAAAAGCTATCTATGGATGATGGATTTTTAGGCAGTTTTGCTTTCTTCTTTATACCTTTATTTGGGGAAAATTTTTATAATAAACATGTACTTTATGATAAAATGAATAAAATTATTTATCAGGGGAAATATATATTTTCCTCTTGTGAATAGTTACCCTTCAACCATCTGTTTATTAAAACTTCAGACATTTCTAAATTAGAAGATATTTATGCAAAGCATAGTTAAAGATATGTAAACTCACTGAGGTGAAATGTGGTTATTGCTGAATTCCTGAACTGTACAAGGGCTAATTTTTACTTCTTTAAAATTAATTTTTACTTTTGAAAATGATTTACTATTCAATAAAATTTTGCTGAAAGGGTCTAGATGTTGGAAAACAATGAAAGAACACATATAGGCCGATGAAATAATGCCTGTTTAACAGCATCCTGTGCTATATAGTAATGGAATCATCATAGAATTAACTTGAAAAGTGAGCCATGTGTGTAATTCTATGGCCTCATGACTGAAACTGGAAAGTATAAATGTCACATCTGTAATGAATCCATGTATCTTAAACAACTGCCCTAAGCAGAAAAGCGAGAATTAAAAACCAAGTTTCTTTTTGAAAATTGTATGTGATGTTTTGTATATCAAAGCCTGATGGCAGCAGTTCTCTATATATTTTATGTATTATATCAGCAGCAGATATTTCAGACATACTAGAAGGTACTTTTGATTCAGTGTCTCTGGCTGTGTAATAAAGTGGGGGAGAAACCTCTCTGCAGTCTCGAATAAGCAGTGTGTCAATGAGTACTGTCAGATTGTGTAGAAAATTCCACAGCATGATTTATTACATTAATTACAGTCATGTGGGTTCCATGCCGCTAAGCCTGAAAATGCAGCTACATTCGAAAGTTGATTTAAAATATATTTTGGCCAAGATGAAAGTGCTTCTTATTGTGATTAATGGAGTACAATATTTACTCTCTTGTTCTATTCTTTTTGCCTTTGGAATGCTTAATTTCTTTTCTATGACTTGAAATTAAGTTTGAGATTTAAGGAGCTTCATCTAGCTTTTATTCACTCCTGTCATCTGGCCTCCTTTTTGCCTTTTTGTGTCTTTTTCGTTGTCACTGAATGAAGCATCTCCTTTATGTGTGAAGCCTGTTTGAATTCTTTCCTTTTCCAGTGGTTCTCAACCTTGGCTGCACATTAGAATCACCTGGGGATCTTTATAACATCCTGATTTCTGGCCCTCACCTCCGGAAATTCTGTTTCTTTGTTATGGGGTGGGGCCACAACATTAGTAACAAAGAAACGGAATTTCCGGAGGATGGGGCCCAGAAATCAGGATTTTAAAAAGATTCCCAGGTGATTCTAATGTGCGGCCAAGGTTGAGAACCACTGTGCAAATGTGGGCTAGGCGACAGCTGTCCCTGGCTAGCAGAATTGACCACAAGACTCATTAAGCCCCACCTGAGATGCTGCAGCTCTTTTTTGAGGAGAGGGTGCAATTGAGGAGAAACCCTCCTTTTCTTAACTTAATTAAAAAAAACCAGCATTCTTAGAGGAGGGAATTGCATGATTTTATCCTTATTTAGTCCCGTACTGAATTCATATAGTCACATCATGTCTCTTCTTATAGTGACACAATAAGCTTGTCCAATCACAGGATTCTAGGTCATGTGGAATGGAAGGTCTCCTGACAGTTGTTTTAGATACAGATATTAACTCCAGCTGTTTATATATGTCTGTGGCAGGATATGCCTAACATTGATGACTTCTATAGATTGGAAGACTTAGTATATATTTGCTACACATTAAAGCATCAATAGAGGAGGAACTCAGTTGAAGTGGAAAGACTTTGGTTTCCTGGGTTGAAACACATTTCTTTACATATATTTAAATTTATTTGAGAGAGAAACATCAATGATGAGAGAGAATCATTGATCGGCTGCCTCCTGCTTGCCCTGCACTGGAGATCAAGCCCACAACCCGGGGAAAATGCCCTGACTAGGAATTGAACCATGACCTCCTGGTTCATGGGCCATTGCTCAACCACTGAGCCACACCGGCCTAGCTGGAACATATTTCTAAGCAGTGGGATGTTTAAAGAGTTGAACTAGATGCTTTTTGTGCCCAATGCTGAGCTAAGTGATTTGCTTTCCTAATGCCATCTTATGCCATACTCATACAATGCTTATGAGTACAATTACTACTTCATGTACCCATTTTACAGTTGAAGAAACTGAGGCATAAGTTAAAAAACTCATACAGATTCACATAGCTGGCTAAGCAGCAGAGCTGGGATTTGAACTGCATTCTTCCTGGCAAAGCTAGAGCCATTAACACATTGTGTATCGCATAGAAATCTCTTAAGACATACGCCAGGGATCGCACGTTTTTGGGCAAACTGCACGTTATTTAAATCATCATAATGCACTTTAGGTGTTGTTTTTCAATAATTATAACATTTTTATTTACTTAAACAATTAAAGTTCCTAGTACTTTTTTAACGTATGGTACTGCGTAAAACATTTTCCTCTATGAAGAGGGACCAAACAAAATTTACATAAGTATCTAGATTCGCTCCTTTTTCTATGGGCATGAAAAACGAGAACACTCGTGAGTGGTCCTTAACAGATGGCGCGCGAAACACGAGAAAACTCCTGAGCGGTACGAAATGTGTTAAACATTTGCTATACTACCTATGTCAAATGCCCTGAAAGGGACCAAGTAAGATTAGATTTGAAAAACTGTTTTTGGCAATTAGGGAAACAGTGTTGAATTTAGTAATTTCAGAAAAGTTGCAAAAACAAATGTACGAATCCAGTGGGTCTCCGAGGGAAGTAATTGTTTAAGTATTCGTTATTTTGTCAAATAATAATACCACTTAGTCCAGTATGATTTTTTATAGTATTTGTCACTGAAGCAGAAATCACTTAAGCACTTATTATTTATTTATTTATGTATGAAACAACGGTCCTGCCAGGGTAAACATTCTTTTCAGATCAGAAAATCTGCTGTTCCCTCGGGATGGCAAGTGCTGTAACAGACGGCTAGGGCTGAGGCTTCTTTGAAGGAGTCATTTTCCAGGCATTCTAGGGGGAGGGGGGGATACGACACTATTGGACCACACCTACATTAGAATCATCTGAGAACTTGTTAAAAATGCAAACTCCTGCCCTGGCAGGTGTGGTTCGGTTGGTAGGAGCATTGTCCTGTCCCATACACGAAAAACGGTGATGGGTTCGATTCCTTGTCAGGGCACATACCTAGGTTTCGGATTCCATCCCCCATCTGGGCATGTGCGGGAGGCAGCTGATTGATGTATCGGTCTGTCTCTCTCCTCTCTGAAATCAGTTTTTTTCTTTTCTTTTTAATCCTCACCCGAGGATATTTTTCCATTGATTTTTAGAAAGAGGGAAAGACAGAGAGTAATATTGATGTGAGAGAAATACATTAATTGGTTGCCTCCTGCATGAGCCCAGATCAGGGCCCGGGCCAGAGAGGAGCCTGTAACCGAGGTATGTGCCCTTGACCGGAATCGAACCTGGGACCCTTCGGTCCTCAGGCCGACACTCTATCCACTGAGCCAAACCAGCTAGGGCAGCTATGCTGAAATCAGTTGTGTGTTTTTTTAAAATGCAGACTCTGAAATCAACTAAAAAAAAAAAAAGCAGATTCCTTTCTGCACCCTCTAGGGCCTAGAGGCTAGGCCATAAATTAATTCCTTGTGAGGATCTGCATGGTCCAGTGTCTAGTCTCCTTTACCCGTGCAGTATCTTCCTCCACCTTCTAACACAGCTCCTTGACTTGATTCAGTTCATAGATAGAGATGACTGAATATGCATGAGGAGGAGAAGGGTTTATTTTTAATTGATTTTTTTTTTTAAAGAGAGCGAGCTTGGGAAACATCAATTGGCTGCCTCCTGCACGCGTCCCCTACACGGGGATCAAACCCACAACCCAGGCATGTGCCCTGACTAGGAATCGAACTGGCCAACCTTTTGGTGCCTAGGATGAAGCCCAACCAACTGAGCCACACCAGCCAGGGCAGAGGTGGTGGTGGTGGTTGTTCCCCTATTCTTTATTTGTTTAGTATTACTGGTAATTTTTGTGCTGTATTTGATTGCTAAATTTCTATTAAGGAGAAAATTTTCCAGATGCTGTAGAGTCACATAACATACAACCAGGAGAAATGAGCAGATGACTAATGTTTATTTAAGTGATTTCTGCTTCAGTGAAAAGCACTATCAAGAATCATACTGCACTAACTGGTACTATTGTTCTGAATTTTCATGCTCCTGAATGTTTATGTAGGAAATGTGTTTTATGCCCACTGTTGGAAAAGATTAATCGAGCATAAAAATAATTTGCTGGTCAGATAGCTATAATAGCATGCAAGTCTGGCTTCAATTAGCAACCTTAACAATCCTAGAAAGTTAGCCTGTGTTTTAAAGTTTAGGAGAAAACAAGAATGTGCAAGGAGTTGTGTGTTTAAAGGAGAAAGAAGACACTGATTTTTAAATGTATTTTATGGTAGTTATAAGGTTTATATATAAATTTGTTTTTCACTTTTAAAGTAAATCTAGCTCATTATTTTTTTAATAAATTGTAGGGGTTAGGAACTATTGCTGTTCTAAAAAATGAAATAAGAATGTTGGCAAATACGATTTTTGTAACCCCAGACAAATAAAATTGAAGTTGGCCTATTTCCTGAGATGACCAACCAGGGTTGTTGTGTTTTTTTTTAATACCAAGATTATTTTCTTTGAACCTAAAAAGAGTCATAAGAAAACATCTTTCAAATGAATATATGTATGGAAGAAGTTAAGTACCTAATAGGTGACACCATAATGTCAGTATAATCTCTTTTTATTTATTTATTGTTTGAATAGTTTAAAAAATATTTTTATTGATTTCAGAGAGAGGAAGGGAGACGGATAGAGAGACACATCAATGATGATGCGAATCATTGATCGGCTGCCTCCTGCAGGCCCCCTACTGAGGATGGAGCCCACTACCCAGCATGTGCCCCAACCAAGAATCAAACCCTGACCTCCTCGTTCATGGGTCAGTGCTCAACCACTGAGCCACACCAGCCAGGCAGTATAATCTCTTTTTAAAGTGGAGGTCAGGATTGGGGGGAGGGAGCTACACCTTGATTTTATGGATATATTAATTCTAATATGGACTTTTATTAAAGTATTATTTTTCTTTCCTCATCCTAAGAGTAAGATAAAGATATTTTCTTGGAGCAATTTGTGTGATGGCTGATAAGTCTTTATTTCCTGGAGAATTAGCCCAGCGAAAAGCTTCCAGGGGCCTCATAAGCCATTCTGTACCGTTACTACAGATGTCCACGTCACCTGCCCTGACCAAGGCAACTCTCTGAAGAGCCTTAACAAAGTGACTGAGATTATGCTTGTGAGTCCCAAAGTTTAATTTTATGCCACTGATTTTTGTTTAATCCTTTCTAAACGGTCTAAAGTGAATTGTGTAATTACACACACAGAGTTATCCCAGTAACTTTCCTGTCAGCTTCTGTGTTAATTCAGTCGACACATTTTTAATGAATGCTACATTCTCGAGTGCTTTTCCAGGCCCTGGGAATAAAGCTGTGTAGTCCTGGCTCCTATGGAGCTCACAGCCCACTCAGGAGAGACATATGCTAAGCAGGTAATCAAGTAAACATGTAAAGTATGTCAGATGGCAGTAGGTATGTGGAAGAAAATAACAGAATAAGGGGAATAAAGAAAGTCAAAGGTAGAGAATTGGGGTATTGATTTTTCCCCCCAAAATCAGCTTTTTCATGGCATTTAGAGGTTCTTTGCACTTAAAATATTCAGTCTCCTCTCTTTGGTGTTATGTTAATAATGACTATGTACAATTCTCCATGTGGTCATCCTACTGGTCTAGCTTTATTCCCCACTCCAGCCCTTCTCCCATCCCCAAACCAGGATAGGGATTTTACAGTCCTCATGAGCATAAGCCAGATTCCTTCCCATTTCTTTCCCTTTGCTCATGCAGTTTCTTCCTGGAATGCCCTACCTTCCTATTCTAATTAACCAAATGGTACCCATCCTTTAATACATTGCTCAAGCTCTATTTGACTTCTCTTTTTTCTTTCTGAATTCCTATAGGATCTAGAACAGGGGTGGGCAAACTTTTTGACTCGAGGGCCACAATGGGTTCTTTTACAGTCCTCATGAGCGTAAGCCAGATTCCTTCCCATTTCTTTCCCTTTGCTCATGCAGTTTCTTCCTGGAATGCCCTACCTTCCTATTCTAATTAACCAAATGGTACCCATCCTTTAATACATTGCTCAAGCTCTATTTGACTTCTCTTTTTTCTTTCTGAATTCCTATAGGATCTAGAGCCACAAACTCTATTCCTAATTATACAGCCGTGTATGTTCTTTTTAAAATTAGTTTTATGTGTAATAGTCATCTCGTCTAGCTATGATGGAATCTACAGAACCATCAGGGACTTACCTGTGACTATACCCCACAGGTCTTCTTGAAATGCTAGGGGGCACCGCGGGTACCCACACATGTGGATTAAATATTCATTCCAGCTTCAGCTTCATAAATGTAAATCTACTCACCAGATTTCTTTTTACCTTTTCTTTTACTTTCCAAATTTAAAATATATTTTTATTTAGTAAGCTGGTGGATTTATCATTTAGTGATTTATAAGGAGAATTTGAATATCATTTGTTTTCTCTATCGAGTGAGAGGACAAAATACTCTTAAATGAAAATAATAAATAAGTTAAACATCGAGAAATGTTTTTTATTGCTTCAGATGTATTACTTTCATAAAATCATAAAAGGAGTGTGATAGCTGAGTTTATTTTCTGTTGAGTGCTATAGCAATAGAAGCAAATGGATCTTAATTTAAATCTAACAGAAATCTAAAAAAAAAAAAAATCTAACCTAAATCTCAAATTAAGTGAGAAGACAAGATACTGCTCTAATTATGTTTTCCCATCCCATCTCCTAACAAGGGAGGTAATAATTGGATTAATGGGTCATGAAGACTATGTAAATAAGTACAGGAAGTTGGTCTGTAAAAACCTTACCCAGGGTCTCCATAAGAGTTCCTGAGCCAGTGTTGGGGCTCCTCCTGGGGCCCCCCTTTAAGTCACAGACCCTTGGGTTTTTTCAGACCCATTTCTCTGTGCATGGTTCTGTCGTAGAGCATTCCAATAAAAATTGTCTTAAACCGAAATGGCGTAGAGTGAATAAACACTTACCATTGACTTATATGTCCTTATTTCGTCCACCATGATTGAAGATCTTAATTTATGCCGTTTCATGCTCATCATTTCAACCCTACAAGCTCTCTTGGCCTTTCTTATACCTTAGGACACATCCTGCTAAAGGATGCACAAAATCAATTGAGATACATAGCGTAGATGCTCACAGACACAGTTCAGTGCTGTGGCAGCTGGATGCTGAGATGCTGAGTATAGTTCCCAGGGAAGAAACTTGGTGGGACTAGCTGTTCAGAGTTTGTGCTGCTTCTGTAACAGCTCATTGCAAAACCAACACTGAATGCTACTTTTGCAACGTAAAAATCCTCTTCAGATTTCTTTTCTTAGCAAAAAACAGGTGCTCCTAATGTAGGTCTTTCGCGAAAGTGAAGTGGCATCATGCAGACTTTCAAAAGGGGGATACCTATACTAGATTTTATGGATGGCTTCTCCTTTTGAAAAGCCAAGAGTAAGATTTAATAAATATTAAGGTTCTTGTGGATGGTACAGCAAGAAATAAGTGATCACTCCTTCAAAGAACCAAGGTCACTCATCCCTTCTACTTAGAGGATACCAACTAATGATGCTTAAGTTCAACAGACTTAAATTCTTTTATTCGGCCCTAACCGGTTTGGCTCAGTGGATAGAGCATTGGCCTGCAGACTGAAGGGTCCCAGGTTCGATTCCGGTCAAGGGCATGTACCTTGGTTGCGGGCACATCCCCAGTAGGGGGTGTGCAGGAGGCAGCTGATCGATGTTTCTCTCTCATCTATGTTTCTAACTCTCTATCCCTCTCCCTTCCTCTCTGTAAAAAAATCAATAAAATATATTTTTTAAAAAAAATATTTTATTCGCATACCCTTGAAAAGAACTTTGAGAAACTGAATACCATTCACTCATTCTTAAATGGACACCCTAAGGTTTTCAATGCTAGTTTTAATTCGAGTATTTTTGTAAAAAGGAGGTAGAAAATATTGAATATTATATAAAATGAAGATGAGATTGACCGCAAATAGGATCAGTATTTCATATGATTAAAATAATCAACCTCGCCGAAACCGGGTTGGCTCAGTGGATAGAGCGTCTGCCTGCGGACTAAAAGGTCCCAGGTTCGATTCCGGTCAAGGGCATGTACCTGGGTTGCGGGCACATCCCCAGTAGGAGATGTGCAGGAGGCAGCTGATCGATGTTTCTCTCTCATCGATGTTTCTAACTCTCTATCTCTCTCCCTTCCTCTCTGTAAAAAATCAATAAAATATATTTAAAAAAAAAAAAAAAAAAAAAAAAAAAAAATAATCAACCTCACTGGCTTATAAATAGCCTGTTTCAAAAGTCCTGAATTCAGAACACAATTTAGGCCCAATTACCCTGCTTCTTTTTTTAAAAAAATATATTTTATTGACTTTTTACAGAGAGGAAGGGAGAGGATAGAGAGTTAGAAACATCGATCAGCTGCCTCCTGCACACCTCCTACTGGGGATGTGCCCGCAACCAAGGTACATGCCCTTGACCGGAATCGAACCTGGGACCTTTCAGTCCGCAGGCTGACGCTCTATCCACTGAGCCAAACCGGTTAGGGCTACCCTGCTTCTCATGGTATATTTCACCTATATTTGGATATGGATAAGACAGAGGACAAGAAACATTACGAATTTAATCACCAATTTATAAATTGTGTTTGGTCTCGCAAAGTCTTGTACACCCCAGAGTATGTACCATGGTAGATTTGAGATAGCAACATGTGCAAACTCAGCCTTCATTTCAGACAGATACGTTTTAGAAAAGGTTCCATGGGAAAGTTGAGGAACTGGATCTTTTATTCCCCAAAGTTGTCTGTGAATGTTTATTTCTTAGAAAGTCTTTATTTGAAGTTTGAAGACTGCTGTGATAGATATTTGAACAAGTAGCCAAAATAAACAGATGTGCTGCCCCCCTTGGCTTTACATGTAAACAGTAAAGGAAGCCAGCATGATAAAGGTTACATGTAACCTGTGGCTTCCATCTTTTTGATGGAAAGAGACACGTTTTTATACACATCTTTACTGTTGATATAGAAACAACTTCAAATAGTTTTAGCATAACTGAAAGTTTAGTCCAATGAAGCATAAAATATACTTTGTATATTTGAATTTTGGAAATGTGATCTCAAAAATGTGCCAATAAAAAGTCTAATTTGCTAGTTTAGTGAATTTTAATTTATTTCATTTTATAAAGTAATGAGGATTTTGGCAATTATACCTTAGGACTGTCATTTTAAAATAACATGATCATTTATAAATGTGTACAGTAACACTAAAAGGAGTGTTTTATGAATAAAATTTTATTTATTAGAAATTTTATTTTTACTGTTGTATGTGGTTATTACAAAAACTTCCTTTCGCTGATCAACCTTACAAATTCAAGTTCTCTTAAATGTCTCACATGTTTCCTAAAACAAAGGCAGCCTCTGATCTCACTCTTTCCACAAACCTTCACGCACTAAACTATGTGCTAATGATACAAGATGCTCATTTTGATTGCGAAGAGCCATACTTTTGTCTGGTACATCACTTGTGAATATAACAGTTGGCTATTACAATGCAACAGGTATATAAGTACCATTTATCAGTGACCTCTGTAAAATTGATTCCTTCTTTCCCTTTTCATTATAAAAGGAAACTTTATTTCAGAGTAGAAAGTGCATTGTCTGAACTCATCAACACCCTCTTTATCCCTCCCCTCCCCAATTTGTTGCAGACCAGGATGAAAGAGCAGCTGAGCTCAGCAGAGAGCAGAATGAGAAAACCATCCGGAGCACGCAGACCGCGCTCCGCAATTTCCGCGAGTTCCTCATCTCCAAGTACCCTTCGGAAACAAGAGAGATCTATGTCATCCCTTGCAAGGAGCTGGATGCCTACCTTGCCTCTTTCTTTGTAGATGCCAGGCAGAAGGATGGGTCCGAATATGAACCCAACAGCTTGGCCAACTACCAGTGTGGACTCGAACGGTACCTAAAAGAGCACAGGTATGGCTACAGTATCACCAGGGATAAGGAATTCAAGCGTTCCCAGGAGGCCCTGAAGCAGAAGCAGATTGAACTCCGCTGCAAAGGAAAGGGAAATAAGCCACACAAGTCCATGAAGCTCACCTTTGCTGATGAGCTCATTCTGCGGAAAAGGGGACTGCTAAGCCGCTATAACCCCGAAGGCCTGCTCAACCTCGTCTGGCTCAACAACACAAAGGCTTTTGGGCATTGCACAGGCTTCCATGGATCTACCTTGAAGTGGGGTGATATCCGGCTCCGGGTCACAGAAACGGGGCTGGAATACTTAGAGTGGATGGGTCAAGACACCGGCGACCTGAATGCCAAGACCAAGAGAGGGGGGACGGACTCCCGTGTGTATGCCACCCAGCACGCCCCACAGACGTGCCCCATCCAGGACTACAAGGAGTATGCCCAGCGGCGGCCTCCAGCCATGCGCTATGAGGATGCCCCTTTCTATTTGTCCATCAAGCCAGTCGTGAACCTGGCGGCTCTGCATTGGTACAACTGCCAGGCCCTCGGCAAGAACAAGCTGGCCAAGATGGTGAAGACCATGTGTGAGAAGGGCAACATCCCCGGCAGGAAAACCAACTTCAGTGTGTATCAGAGTTGCAGCACCCTGTCCGAGGCCCAGAGCAACCAGCTGGTGCTGATCTGTAACAATCTGAGCCAGCAGGCTGCCCAGTCAGTGGCCGGGCACTCCAACAGCAGCAATTTCATCGTCTCTGCCTCCTATGACTCTTCCTCAGACACTGCTTGACCAGGTGGCTTGAGCTAGACCCCGGTGTGGTTACTGTGTTCGGAGAAACTGTGACTATACACTGCTTCTCATTCCTTTTCCTCTGCCCTCAGTGTTAACTTTATAAAAATATATAATATATTTTTCTTTTTACAAATAAGCAAGGGAGATAGTTTAGTATTACGAACATAGTATTTATAGGCTTCAAACAAATGTACCTGTGGGTGATTACATGTAATTACTGTTACAGAATTTTGTAAAACCATAGTGGCTCTCAGGCAACACAAAGTAGAGAAGGAATTACGTTTTTCAAAAAACTGTCAAAAAGGAAACAGAGTCATCCTTAGACGCTTGTGTCCTCAACTCCTGCTTTTCCTCCTCACCTCACGGCTCATTGTTAGTCTCCTTAATAAATGACTTTATTTATTTAATTTTTAATATTCTCTATTAATCAGGAGGAGATAACACTAACTTTACTGCTTACACAAAATTGCATTCAGTCAGATCCAGAATATGAAAGTGTTGATAATAAACTCGACATTAAATTATTTATATATACATATATATATATTTTTTTTTTTTTGCTTAATTAGAATTTTAGTTTCTGTGCCTCGTTTTTTGCAATGTATGAAAACTTAGAAGCTTAGCTAACATTTTTTTCCTTTGGGGGGTAAGGGGAGTAGAAGGAGAGAATAAAGGTGCCATTCTTTTTGGAACATATATAACTTTAAAATAATATGCAAAGTCCCATATTGCAGCAAAAAAGACTGTTACATGGCTCATTTTTACTATTACGCTTAAACCTGGATAGAATTCTTTTGTTCCCTAGGAAATCAGTGTAAATGAAATTTGATGATCAGATTTAGAAGCAATTTAAAACTACCGAAGCTTTGAAAATGTTCCCAAGCATTATATTTTATATCAAGCATAAAGAGAAGGTAGAGAGTAGGAAAGTCTTACTAAAGATCTAGAAGCACTAGTTAAGACAACAACAAAAAAGACTCATTCTCTTCAAAGCTCAAATCCCTCTTGAATTATTTATTTATAAGCATTAACTTCACTATCTTTTCCCTAGGGGATTACTGGACTCTGTAGCTGAGATCAAAGGAATATCGACACTCATTTTAGGTAGCAGATTTAGCTGAATTCAAAGCATTCTTGAAAATGTGCAAAATTTCTTCTACAGTAAATACAAATGTATTTATCTGCAATATCCTGCAATTATAATAATAATAATTTTGGTTAAACAGCTCTTTGTGGTAGTTTTTCCAAGATCTTTATTTTCAAGTCTTGAAGCCTGTGGTGAATAATTAGTTTAGGTACTTCAAAAATAAAATCAATTCAGACAATAAAGTTGAACTAGGTTTCTATCCTATATAATTAATAACAAAAAAAATCCAAATCTTAATTGCTTTGTTGGATCTGGGAATGTTTGTTCTTTGAGGCACCCTCCTAAATTCAGTTAGCTGGGAAGATAGGTGGTATTTTATGCATTAATTTATTATATGACCAGGACAAATTTTGTTTTGATTTGCTTTGCTGATCTTTCCCATGGCTGGGCAGCTCTTTCCAGCACTAAGTCACAAGCACATAAAGACCCACCCATTCCTCTAAACTGTGACCTTCCCATGGGCTCAGGAGTGGGAAGTCTGTCATGGACTTTGTGTGGTAGAAATCAACTTCTTTTCCTCCGTAGAGAGGCATCCAAAAACAAGAAGGAAGGGCAGATGATACCTTGCTTTGTTTTTTGTGTTAATAATGCAGATAGGCACCAATTTTAATCCAATATGTGTGCCAGCACTGTGCTGCGTGACTTGTGTGCATCAGTTACACAAGAAATAGTTACTCATTGTATGAAAATTAGGAAATACAGATATGCATTTTATATGTATCTGTATGTCTGCTAGCCAAAAATAATCACTGTTAACATTTTTGGTAAATATTTCCTCAGACCTTTCAACATATACAGATTTGTATGTTTATTATCTTAATCCTTGCAACAACTTTGGAAGGTAGATGAGTTAGCTTCATTTTATGTTGCGATCAAGACAAATCATTTAGATTATAGCTAAGGAAATGGTACTGTCATCTGACGCCAGAGTTTTTCTGTTTACCTTTCTTTGTTCCAACTCATAGTTTCCAGTGATTTGAGTCAGATGTGGGGACAGTGTCTTCCCAGCCTCCAGGGGTGCTGAATGACCTTTCCCGGTGGCATGCTCCGTCCCCTAGTCCCTCCTCTTCTGTTCATTTTGAACCGTGGGTCTCTTTCTCCCAGTTCCCTTTATAAAAACAGTTAATTTATAACTGGTCCACAAATACAACAGGACGGCCTACTGTAAAATAACTTTTTAAAAAATATGGATATTTTTACATAGGGTGCTTCTCATATTTAAGGAAATGTTTTCTGTAAAGAACAGTTAAAATGTGATTGCACATCTTATTTTTGCATTGACATATTTTTTTAAAAATTCTTGATCTGTTTTAGACAGCAAAGTAAGTTTGTCATGAGAAGAAGGGGTGGTCAGTATGCACTGAGAAAACAGAACTAGGAAATTTCAAATTTCTGTTTGTGTTGATTGAGGTATTAATATTAAAACCTCTCTCCTGTTTAATCCTATTGTGTTTGCATTTAGAAGAACACAGTTAAATGGAGAATGTCAGTTTTTTAAAATTTATTTTTGCTTTGATAACTGAAACCAAATAGGAATATTGTGGCAGATTGAGAAGACTGTTTTCAGAAGAACGGCTTAGTAGACATAGAGCCGAATTAGTATCTTGGTTATAGGGCTGGTCTGAATACGAGTCATATATCCACATCATAATTTGAGTTAAATTGTGAAAAATCATCTGCAACTACCTCTACATTTTATGCTTTTGTATAAATAATACTGAGGACATAACACTGCCAGGTGCCGTTTTTATTGTTACTGTTACTTAAAAAAAAAATTATATCCATACTGTGACATTTCAACCAAAATCATGTATGTGCTTTAGCAAAAGTGCAACTGTCCGGCAGGTATTCACTACAATAGAGCATGCTGCCTTTTCAGGTGATCCCATGGCTCATATAAAAACACTAAAACTCTGTTTGCAACGTTTACATTTTAAGGTCAGTGTAATGTCATGTAAGAAATTTTCCAGTCCTCCTCACATGATTCTAACAAATATGCCAAGCCCATCTGTCAGTTGGGATGACATAGCTGCATAATTCAATTTTCTATATTCATGTGAGTGACGGGCAATTAAAAACAATAGATGGTAGCAGTTTTGTTGTTGTTGTTTTTTTAATTATAAATCTCAGCGAGGGAGGAACATTGATTTGAGAAAGAAACATTGATCTGTACCCTTCTGTACATGCCCCGATAGGGGATTGAACCTGCAACCTGGGTATGTTCCCCGACCGGGAATCGAACCCAAGACCTTCTGATGCACGGGATGGTGCTCCAACCAACTGAGCCACGTCGGTCAGGGCTGTAGCAATTTTTTTAGAAGCCATAACATTTGAAGAGGTTAACAGTATTCAGGATGTTTAGCCAACAGAGCTTATCCTTAAGATTCTTGGTTAGTATGGCCAGTCTGAATGTGATTCATAAATACACTTCAGCTATTTAAACTATTTGTTATGTTGTTTTTTTCCAATTTAAACTTTCCCTATGTTAATTCACCTTTCTCTATGTTAAATCACTTCCTGATCTACAAAGGAATAATATGAAAATTTTCTAGCATAGATTGGTTCTCTGGTGTTTCAGTTGTTAGCATTAACTTGTCTATGTCCTGAAGCTTAGATATCAGATGCCATTAAATCAAATCAAATGACCTCACTGAGATGAAAATTTACAGTCCTATCAACAAAAATTTGAGCACCTAATATCTAGACACAGAGAGGGTACAAAGATGTATAAGTAGTCCCTGCTCTCAAAGAATTCATAAAAGATACTGTAATAAAAGTGTCATTTCATTTTTGAGAGCCAACAAAAATTTAAAAATACAAACTCTATGCCAGTACTGTTTTGCATAGCTTCCCAAACTTTGTACTCATGTTATTTAGTCATTGAATATGGTGATTTGCTATAAAAGACATAATATTGCTTTGAGTATTTTTTGGAGAATCTTCCATAGAGCCTGTTTTAAAATCAATAATAAGGCCAAGCCGTTTACATAGGTGCACATCCATGTGTTCACATAGGTGCACACATGTGTAGGAAAGTATTGTAGATTGTTGTCAATGACTACCATTGATTGAGTTCTTAAAATGTAAGTTGGTCCGCTTAATTTTCACAGTGGTCCTGTGAGGCTAGGTATCATGTCTCCTAATGAGGAAATCAGAGAAGTCAAGCTGTTTGCCCATGTTACAGTGAATACTTAAGACCATCAGGATCTGAAACAAAATCCTTTTCTGCTGTAGCTGCTTGTTCGCACAGTGATTTGCTGTGCTTCTGTAGACCCTCTGAAGCGATAAATTATAAATGAAATTTCTGAATGATAAAGTCATCAATATTCATTCAACTCCGAACGGTTGAGAACAGTGCCATCACGTGGCATGTTTGTAGCACATGGTTTAGGCCCCATCACTGGAGTTTGTGTGAGGTTGGACATTCAACAGAGTTTGTTTGCCCTGGCCATAAGGAGAGAGCAAAAATTGGTGCCACTCTCTATAGAACACTTAACTTTGTCATGGAGATGGGTGTGTACGTGCACAAGTAACTACATCTTTAAAAGTGACTATTTGTTTTTATCTCAAATAAACCAGAAATCCAACTTCAAGAGAGTTCCTTATAATTCAGACGAGGAGTGGGGAGGTTCTAGACATAAAGAGCACCTCTCTTAAGCCCAAAAGTGATATTGCCATCCTCCAGATATTGAACATTGGTTGCCAGTCTGCCAGGGAGTTTGGTCTCGCCTATAAATTTGGTGACAGAAAATTAAAAATGCTCAGTAAAATGTTTTGTTGTTCTTATTTTTTGATTTTGTTTTTTAATCAATCATGATTGTTTATAAAACAAAGCTTTGGGGGGGAAATACTATCTTGTTTCTCAGAATTAGAGATTGTGAAACCACTCATATTTTTTTCTAGGTTGACTATCTCCACAGTTTAATATACTAGAGAAATATATATTAATTGATTTTAATCAGTCTTTTCTAGTTTGACTATCTCTACAGTTTAATATATTAGAGACAATATATGTTAATTGATTTTAATCAGCCTTTTTCTGACTGGTTTTCTTTATTTTTCTAGCCAAAATAAAAGCTATACTACTCACCATCTATAAATAAAAACTCCCTATCATGTAATAAAGGAAATAATTTTCCAGGCCTAGGGGAAATATCATGGGGAGTGCATGATAATTTATTGCAGTAAAATATTTTTAAAGTGTTCAATCATGAAAAAAAATTGTTATGAATACTAAAGAATTAACCAGTTCTTAATTATTTTTTTTTTATTTTTTTTAAATATATTTTATTGATTTTCCACAGAGAGGAAGGGAGAGAGATAGAGAGTTAGAAACATCGATGAGAGAGAAACATCGATCAGCTGCCTCCTGCACATCTCCCACTGGGGATGTGCCCGCAACCCAGGCACATGCCCCTGACCGGAATCGAACCCGGGACCTTTCAGTCCGCAGGCCAACGCTCTATCCAATGAGCCAAACCGGTTTCGGCAAGTTCTTAATTATTTTAATGCATTTTTAAATATGCAAGATATATCTGTGCACATTCACCATATGGTGTGATACAGATAATTACTTATTAAGAAACACACCACTTGCAAGGACATCTTCAATTGTGGTTTTTTTTTCTTAATTCATGGTATTCAAACATTGCTTCTCCCCACTTGGATCTGACTGAGATGATATGAATGTGTAGCTTTTGTAAAGTGATGAAACTTAGTATGATTTTAAGAGGTCTTTACCATAGAATATAACTGGGATGAAGAAATACACTGCTTATGTCATCCTGTTGGTGTATTTCTAACGATATAAAAACAGAAAAGGGGATGATATTGGTAAACTGCCAACAACACTTTTCTAAACAGAGGAAAGAAAGATAATAAAAATTTCTTATGGTCCATCCTACTTGTAAATTGACCAATTGGGTCTGCCAAAGCTGAGGAAAAGACCTGATTATTTTTTAAAAGGTTGCATTTTAATACATTTAAATTGAGTTTTTATGTAAACCATGACCTAGTTGAATTACACTCAAGAGTATTGATTAGTCAGAGTAGTAAGTTGATCAGAAAATTAGTTAGGCCAGAGTATTAGAAACATCTAAATTAATCCAGCCCTCCTCTTTTACAGAAGAAGGAGACAGCCCTAGAGACGTTAGCAGAATGCCAGGTGCACATTTTCGCTGAGTTAAGAAAGGACATCCTTGTTTTCAAAACTGTACAAATTTGTATTAGAAGTACCTTCAAACTGCCAGTTTTCAAATAGGCTTTTTTTTTTTGCATGTGTATTTTCGCTTTTCATTGTGTAGTATTATATCTTGATTTTAGCCACTTCTTTTGAAATTTGATGGGATAATCTCTAAATGTAATCACTTGCCTTGGTATTTTTAACGAACATCTCTTAGCCTACCCCATTTATAATTAGCTTTCATTTATGGAGGGGAAACAAATGATAATTTTTAGTAACAAGACTTCTATAATGATTATAATCTATAACAATTATAAACTAAAAAGTAACTTTTTAAAAAACTTGGTATTCATTTGAATATCCAACTATATAGCATCGATATTACTGATTTGGAAGGCAGTCTACTATATCCTTTCTTAGTCTATGAAAAGTTTGAAAAATCATCCTGAAAGTTTGGGACATATCTTCAATCAAAATGATCAAATTTCTATCAACATAATTAGAATGTTTCTAATCAACATAATTAGAATTTATTTAGAGGTAGGAAGAGGGGGAATGGGAATTGTGAAGAAACTTTACAGCAGGAAGATGTAGAAAATACAAAGTATTTGTAAATTCTCATATTAACCTGCTTACTCTTCAAAAAGGAAATTCAAGCATAAATTTAAAAAAACATTTTACAAATTTTTATTTTACTAATATTTACTAAATCATAGTTGAAGAAAAAAGATGAAATTCTGGGATGTTAAAAAAAAGTACAATGAAATTTTTGTCTTTTGAATGCAATGTTGAATTTTGCTAGACTTCTAATGTTCTTTGTATTACACTGGAATTAGAGAGCATTTTTTACCATTATACATTCATTTCAAAGAGCTTTGAAAATGTTTGGCATAATTTATTTATTTGTGGTTAGTAGAATTAAGAAGACATCAGCAATATAGAATCTGAACAGTAATTGTGCATACTGTATTTAAGTGATTTTTATGCCTGTTTACTTTCTGTAATTCTTATATTTTATAAATCAAATACCTTAGTATACTTCCACTAGAATTAATTTATAATGATTATTTATACTGGATGAAGTAGTAGGTAGGTCCATTTTAGTATTAATCCACTCAGAGTAACTTTATCAAACTGAACTTTTATAACTATAATCCATTATATTACAACTTTTTAAATAGCGTTTATAACAAAATAATTTTTGTTTTATAAAATATTTGTTACAAAAAAAAAATCTTGCCAAAAAACCGTTACAATTTCTATGCATTGTGTAATATCCAGTGCCGTCTTTGTTGAGATTTTGCATGTTGTAGTAGGATGCTCTTTCACATGTGTGTTTGTGGTGTTTATGTGGAATTGTTAACCATTGCTGCTATCACTTATTGTAGTTAATCTGAAAAACTGTGCTAACAGGCTGTGCCAGTCGACATTGTGTGTGTGACTTGTGAAAGTACGTACTTAGCTGTTTAATATTTTGAGCCAGCACTTAGTGGCCTCTACAGAAGGAAATATTGTAGTTGTCAAGTGGTGCCAACTTCAAAATGTTTTGTGTGTGTAATTCCAGGTCAGCTTTTCTTCCACAGTGTTCCCGACTCTTTGAAAGGGAAATGTTTGCAAAAAGAGAAAGCAAGAATTCTGAACTTTTTCAGTACTCCCCCACCCCCAACTTAAATCTTTCCTTTTTCTTTCTGATACTTGAGCCCCTTACAGAGAACTCCAATAGATTGACAATATTCTATTGACAATCATTAGGATGACAATTTCTCTTGATCTGGATTTTTTTGGTTGAACAATGTAATAACTGAGGACTCTAAGGTGTGTACATTATTTTTGTTGGGTATCATAGCTTATTGTTTGAATTGCATTTAATGAGAATATTTGTTTTTCAATTTTATTTGTAAGTGACCATGGAAACCTCAGAGTTCCCAAATATTAACTTTTATAATCAGCATTTGCATGGACTTTTTGACATATTTCTTACCTCACATTCATGCCCACTTGTCGTTGGTTGGTTCCTAATAGTTCCATTTTCTATCAGCAATTCCATACAAACTGACAGTAAAAAGAAAAATATTGCAAATGGTTTATTTCTACTATACTACTTACTGAAAGTCAAGGAAATATCATTGTACTTTTTCATACATTTATACTCTTAAAATGGAAGGGAAACTGTCATAAAATGTTAGTGAGGAAAGAAGGCTAGTTCCTTAAGACCCTTTTCACACCAGCTTGCCAAAATTCCTGTCAGTGCAGCGTGTCATTCTGTCTGCTCAATGGCTTATTATTACAAGATTCCTTTACTAAAGGGGTAATCCCCTGAATGTACAGAGGCTTTTTGTATGATTGTCAGATACATGGTGACAGCCAATGCTGTATTTGGAAACATTGCCGCTGAAATTGCTGATTTAAATTCTGAGAATTTAACAACGAACTATTTGCTTAAAGGAAAAGAAAGGTAGATTTTAATAGTGAGCCTTTTCTCCAGAACATGCTTTAAACATTTGCCCTTCAAGGGAGGTAGTAAAAGCAATAAAAGGAAATTCAATCCTGCATATTCTAAATTCTAAATTCTGCCCTAAAGAAGTTCCTTGATTTCTGCATTGGGGATTTTCAGGCAAGACCTTTGTTCTTAGATTTCCTTTTATGTTTTGGACACCAAAGATTATGGCATGATATATCCTGACGATTAACGATAGATAGCAGTGGGCACATTTATTTGAATCCTGCTCTTGGATTTATTTACTCCCTTTGGGTCTTCTGTACATTTTGTATGTCAGTCCTGAGGCCCTTATGCCTAGGGCAAATTTTAAATCAAATAATACATACATATTTATTAAGTTTCTAATTTATGGGGCTATGTTTCCACATGATTAAACTTTTTTAACTGCTAACGTTGGACATAGGTTTGCCCCATGGTGAGCAATAGCTTGTCCCTCTTTCATTTATCATCAAAAATGTAACTCTAACCCTGTAGGCTGACACCTGGTGAGAGAATGACTGGAAGCATTTTGGATTCAACAGAATCACTGTATATGACTCATTTATCTGTTGAAATGAAGAACTTTGGTGGTTTAGTAGGATGAATGCTGTATTCAACTTAAATGAGGTCTTCCATCTTTCTTACAAATTACAAGAATGATTTTAAGATTCCTTTTACTCTACCCCTTAGAAGTTAATTGGAATAAAGGTAGACATCAATTTAGTATAATTTAATACCAGGCATCTTTTTAGAAATACAACCACACAATTAATACTTGGAAATTTTTATGAACAATAGATCTATTCTTAGAAGATGCATTTACTTTCTGCCCTATTTGATAGATTATCATTTTTTATATATTTTCTGGCCACTTGGCTTTTAACAGATATTACATGAAAAGAAAGCACATGTGTGCCTACTCACTCTAATATTTAAAAATTATCTTCTTAAGCTGCTACAGTTATAATTTGTGAAAGAAAGAGGAGAAAGGTTAATTGAAATGGAGAGAAATTTCTGTTAATATGTTAAAATGTGTGACTGTGATACTTGTGGTTAATATTCTGCCAGTTGGCATTTGTAATATGATAGAACTTTTTTGTTAATAAGTGTATACTCTTGGTTTCATTTTTATTTTGCTGCTCACTGATCTTTTACACTAAGATGTTTTCATCTTTATCAGCTCACTGTTTTTGCTTCATATTTGTCTGTGTACTTGCGTGCTAAATAAAATTCTAGTTTTATGTCCCAGTGGCTTATTCCATTGTGTATATAATGTTTGCCTCTAATGTAATAGTGTAATATTCTGTTGTTTTCAGTATTTGTCGGTACAGCCTAAACTTATGGAAATAAGAAAAACAATCCAATAAAATCAGCTAATGTCTTTATAACGAGAGCATGTTTTTAATCATAGTATTTTGTATTTGGGTATGACTAGTCTTTATTCATTTAATGTTTTTTTGGGGTTTTTTTTGCAATGCTGGCTGACTTTTGTAGCTATAACCGTTTAAAAACAACTTAAACCATATTATGAAAAACAAAATTGTCCTGGTCACTATACATTAGCCTCAGATAGTCCATGCACACTAAGCCAAGCATTCCATGTCAAGTGTTTCTAACCACTGAGGAGGGAGAATTGTGGAAGGAGAAGCATTTCCATATGTGAGTGCTTGGAAACAGCCCATGGGGTAGGGAAGACACTTCAGGAAGGCATTTGCAACTGAATTAACCATATGCTTCCCAGAACCCCAGTCCCCCACATCCTGTTTTGGAGCAAAAGGTTCTACTCAAACTCACTCTCTCTTTCTATCTGTGGATCTTTGTCAGCCAACTGTGCAGAGTTACACCAAGCTAAGTAGATGTCAGCTTCCAGACTTCCTCACCTTTAGGAAAAATCTTTGGTCAGATAGAATTCTGTATATGCTGGTTGTTGCATTTACCGCATTTGACAATGTTCTTTGAACAGAATAGGAATGGTTTTCAAAATTATCATAACTGTTAACTTCAGACTTCTTGTGTCACTAAAATTATTTAATTGAGAAAAGAATATTAAAAGGCCAGAAAATATAATGTTCTCACAGAAATGCAAGTGTAGTTCTTTCATATATATGAATAATCCACCAAAGTTTTTACTCAGAAAGCTGAATATTACAAATAGAAATGACTGTTCTTTTGTGTGATAGTATTTTTAATGATATTAAAATTACTTTATAGATCACCAACTTACACTATACACAAAAACAAACTCAAAATGGCTAAAGGACTTAAATGTAAGACAAGAAACCATAAAAATCCTACAAGACTCCATAGGCAGCAAAATAGTAGACAGGTCATAGCAATATCTTTATTGACACAGCTCCTAGGGCAATGGAGACTAAGGAGAAAATAAACAAATGGGACTACATCAAAATAAGCTGCTGCACAGCAAAAGAAACCATCAACAAAACAACAAGAAAGCCCACTGCATGGGAGAACATATTGGCCAATGATATTTCAGATAAAGGTTTAATCTCCAAAATTTACAGAGAACTCATACAACTTAACAAAAGGAAGATAAATGATCCAATCAGAAAATGGGCAGAGGACCTAAATAGACACTTTTTGAAAGGACACACAGAAGGCCGAGACATACAGAACCCTTCTGCACTGCTAGTGGGAATGCAGACTGGTGCAGCCACTGTGGAAGACAGTATGGAGTTTCCTCAAGTTAAAAATGGAACTCCCATTTGACCCAGTAATCCCACTTCTAGGACTATATCCCAAGAAACCAGAAACACCAATCAGAAAGGATATATGTACCCCTATGTTCATAGCAGCACAATTTACAACAGATAAGATTTGGAAACAACCTAAGTGCCCATCAGCAGATGAATGGATTAGAAAACTGCGGTACATCTACACAATGGAATACTACGCCGCTATAAAAAAGAAGGAACTTTTGCCATTTGCAACAGCATGGATCGACCTGGAGAGCATTATGCTAAGCGAAATAAGCCAGTCGGGGAAAGATAAATATCACATGATCTCACTCATATGTGGGATATAATGATCAACATAATTTGATGAACAAGAATAGATCCAGAGACAAATGGCAGGGAGGGAGGTTGGAGAGCAACCAAAGGACTTATATGCATGCATAACCAATGGGCACAGACACTGGGGCAGTGGAGGCTTACCCGGGGTGGGAATGGCTGGGTGGGAGGGAGGGAGTCAATTGGCGGAAAAGGAGGCATATGTAAAACTTTAGACAATAAAAAGATACTTATAAATAGTTGTAACTTAATTTTTAATGTTTTCCTAGTACTTTAAGAAACAAGTAATACATTTAAAATGTGACAAATTTTATTTCCCTGATAGGGGAAGAATATTAGAATTCAAGTTCAGTAATATTTAACCTACAAGTCAGGAAATGTTTTCTATTTTGAAGTATTATTTATTTTAAATTTATTTATTCAGAATAATCTTTTCTAAGATTTCAAGTTACTAAAATTGCTAATATGTGGAGCATACTTAATGTTGGTTAAAATATATAACCTGAAAATGTTGGTTATATCATTGAATTTGGTGGCAAATATTTTAAGACCAAACTATTGTGGGGTTTTTAAAGTATATTTAATTAAAATTTATAATGTTTTTAAAATGTTAAGGCAATAAGTAAATATTGTGAATAATTCAGCAAATAATAAATATAATAAAATAGGAAATTAAAGTCACAGGAATCTTATTACCCATAAATAACAACTTTTAACACTCTGGTGTTTTATTTCAGAATTTTTAAAGCATGAATGCCCCTTGACCTTTGAACAATGAAGAGGTTAGGAGTGCTGACCCTCCATGCAGTTGAAAATCCGTGTATAGCTTTTGATTCCCCTCAAAATTTAACTACTACTGGCCTACTGTTAATCTACTGGTAACATAAACAGTCAATTAACATATATTTTGTATGTAACATGTATTATATACTGTGTTCTTACAAGAAAGTAAGCTACAGAAAAGAAACTGTTACTTAGGAAATCATAAAGAAGAGAAAGTGCATTTACCCCACTATATGTATTTATTGAAAATAATCCATTTATTTGTGGATCCACCCAGTTCAAACCCATGTTGTTCAAGGGTCAGTTATACTTTCAAAAATGGTGGTTGCCGTGGCCAGTGTGGCTCAATTGACTATAGCGTCATCCCACGTACCAAAGGGTTGCTGGTTCTATTCACTGAGAGGGCACATATCCAGGTTGAGGGTTCTATCCCCAGTTGGGGTGCGTACGGGAGGCAACTAATCAATGTTTCTCCCACATCGATGTTTCTCTCTCCCTCTCCCTGCCCCTCTCTAGAATCAATGAAAAACATATCCTCGGGTGAGGATTAAAATTGTAGTCAATGCCCTGACCGGTTTGGCTCAGTGGATAGAGCGTCGGCCTGCGGACTGAAGGGTCCCAGGTTCGATTCCAGTCATGGGCATGTGCCTTGGTTGCGGGCACATCCCCAGTGGTAGGTGTGCAGGAGGCGGCTGATTGATGTTTCTCTCTCATCGATGTTTCTAGCTCTCTATCCCTCTCCCTTCCTCTCTGTAAAAAATCAATAAAAAATATTTTTAAAAAATTGTAGTCAAACTATATTTACTGTTTTGTACCATTGTAAAAGATCTTTAGCCTTTGAAAATGTGATTATTATATAGCTACATGGTTTTCCATTGCATAGTAGTACCAAAATCTTTTTTATAATGCTTTTTTTGAATTGAATTTGCTTCCAGTTTTCACTTTTACAAATATGCCTAAAGAACACCAGGGAGCATACCTTTTTATACATATTTCTGATTATGCCTTTAGGATAAATTTCTAAAAGAGGAATTCCTCTTTTATTAAAAAGAACATTTTATTTATTTCATTAAAAAGATCATTTTATTTTTCCTATGTGTATATTTCCAAAGTCCTAGTGATTTTTATAACTTGCAAAAAGTAATATATATATATTCATATTGTAAAACCTAGAAGTCCCACAGAGAGATATTAACCAATGTGATGTGTATCCTTCCAAATTTTTTTCTATACTACTGCAAGTTCCCCCATAGCCTAGTCAACATTAAGAAATGGGCCCTTTGTAGTTTTCCCAGTCTGATAAATGCATCTTATTTTGATTATAATATCTGATTATTACTAATGCTTTTTGTTATTTGTATTTCTTCTGTGAATAGTTGCTTCTCATATCCTGGGCCCATTTTCTTGAGTTGTCTTTTTTCAATTGATTTGTAGGTGCTTTTCATATATACTTTGTCACTTTATGTGTTATAAGTATTATCTCTGAGTCTGGTTATTATCTTTTGAGATGTATTCAAGGCAGAACTTTTGGATTTTTATGTCATCTGATATATTAATCTGTTTTTTATATCTCTAGCCTGTGTCATACTGAGTAAGGCTTTTCTTATACCCAAAATCATGAAAATTGTCTTCCTTATGGAAATAGCTTTTTGAAAAAATTAACTATTTGGAAATGTGTTACTTGTGGTATGAAATAGGAATCTAAATTTGCTTTTGTTTTTTCTAACTTAATAGCTTATTATCTCAAAGTACCTACTGAAGAGTCCACCCTTTCCCCAGCAATTTCAACTGGAGCCTTTATTATATACTCAATTTGCCTATTTACACATCTTTTCTGGACTCTCTTATGTAGCATTGATTTATTTTTTTTACCATAATTTACACTTTAAATTATTGCAGTGTTATAGTACATATTTATATCTTTCAGGGCAAAGCCTCTTGGTTATTATTTTCATTTTCTTTTTCTTTTTTATTATTTAAAGTATTACATGTCTCTTTTTCCCCCAATTGACCCCCCCCCCGCCACTCCCACCTCCCAGAACAAGCCCCCACCACCCCAGTGTCCGTGTCCATTGGTTATGCCAATATGCATGCATACAAGTCCTTTGGTTGATCTCTTACCTCCTCCCCCACCCCCACCCCCACCTTTCTCTGAGGTTGGACACTGATCAGTGTTTCTTAGTCTCTGGATCTATTTTCGTTCATCAAATTGTGTTGATCATTATATCCCACATATGAATGAGATCATGTGATATTTATCTTTCTCCGACTGGCTTATTTCGCTTAGCATAATGCTCTCCAGGTCCATCCATGCTGTTGCAAATTGCAAAAGTTCCAATGAAAGACCGAGAAACAGGACATAACTAAACACAATATACGATGCTGAATGGGATCCTTTCCCAATACAGAATATTATGGGCCAATTGGCAAAGCTTCATAGGAACAGAGGTTTCCATTTTCAGTGTGCAGTCTGTCCTGTGATTAAAATGAAATTATTTAAGATCACATCATCACGTAACATAATAATCCAATGTATTATCCTATCTTGCAGTGTCTCTTCTATACTTACGCTGTAATGAAGTGATGGGGACTGGGCTGTGTTGCAAAGAATGCTATTTTTTGTTGTTTTAAAAAAATCTACATAGTGTTTGTCCAAATAAATCAGACTTCGTTTTCCTTGCTGAAGGTGAATCTGAGTAAATTGGGGGCGGGGGGGGGGGACAGCATATACTTTTATAGATGGCTAATATTTAAATTGCATTCTTCACTGAGAACTTTATCCCTGGAGTATCTGATTCCAGAGCATGGAGTCAGCGGAACCCAGGTCCAAACCCCGACTCTCACCTGCTAACTCCATGACTTGGGACAGCACAGGGCCTGGCCCAGAGAGTGTATCTCAGTAAATATTGTATGAGTGATGTATGAAGCTATTAAGTGTATGAGGTTTCGTTTCCTTATTTGTAACATAGGTACAGAATTAGGGTTGCTTAGAGCTTACAGATAATTTACATAACTCTTGGCATCTAGTAAACATTGAGTTAGTGCTAGATATAACAATAATACATTTTATACTAGAATCCTTTCATTAATATCAAGTGAGTCCCAGAAAATACAAGTTATCTCGGTTTATGTGGATGATGAGAGAAATATACCTACATGACTCGGTTGCTACTGATAGCTTTTCTAGCATTGGAATAAAGCAAGTGTGAGACATACTGAAGGAGAGAATAAGGAAGTTCAGTAGTGTGGGGAAGGATTACGTAGAAGTAAGCTTGAATTGGAAATGAAAAAAAGACCACTTTCGATTGGTACAAAGACCATGGGAGATGTCGCAGGCTAAGTGTGGGGAAGGTGTGGTGTGAGTGTCCTGGGTATAGGCAGATGCCTCAGTGGGAGCCGTGAAAGTTGAGGCAAGTTAGGCAAAGTAAGCCAATTTGCAGATCACCTTGCTAACTGAATTAACTTCATTTTGCTATTTCTGAGCCTTTAGTTCCTTGTTTGAATGTAGAAATATTCTAGAGAAAGAGAACCATTAGATATAAAGTACTAGTTGGCATTGTTTTTACTTTGAGGTGGCCTACCTTGTTTGTTTGTTTGTTTGTTTTTAGCCAAAGTTCACGATTTGAACAGTTTAATCCTGGTTTTAGTAGATCACAGAGTATGAGGAAGGGCCCACTAATGGTTATGGACTTATCTCTTTGGCAACCAATACTTAGGTGGATACATGGAAGAAAACCAGTTTTCATCTGAAGTAATCTGGCAATTGCAATTTAAGATCTGCTCCCTTTTTCTGAAACCATGTGAGCTTTTCCAGAGTATCCCTGTACCTTCCCCTAATATTTCTCTCCCTTGCCCTTGAATTCTGATTCTAAGCTAGCTGATAAGTTGTGGAGTCAGGGTTCAGATATCTCTCTCTTTATTAATTTGTGAGAAGAATTAAAGAAATATGCTGACACCATTTAATTCAAGGCTGCCCAGGATGGCACATAAGACATTTGAGACTATATATCACAGGGAAATAACAGCTCTTCATATGCTGAGGGTAAGGAGAGAGGGACTTGTCTTCTTTTTGCTGTTGTTGTTAATAGAAGTGCTGTTGTTTTTCCAGTGAAATTTTTAGATAGAACATTCTTTGTTTCTCTGCACTCATTCTCCCCCCCCCCTTTTTTTATTGGAATGCCTGCATTCGTGCATCAATTAGTGTGTATAGCAAAATTGTTGGGATTAAATGCAAGGTTACTGCATTGATTTCATGCTAGAAATATTGTTCTCTATTATACTTATCCTAATATATGTATACTTGATAGGAATTTCATATTTTGAAAGTGTTATCTCTTAGGAGTTTTCTGTTATTTAGCATGATCCCAAGATATAATTTTCTAAAGAAGGGAATGGCACATTATTTTAATACCTTTCATTTTTTCTGTTTCTAGCATATTCTACTAAGCTCAACAAATTTCCTGTATTTAATATTAATGATGACTTGAATGATCTGTGTACCAGTGCAGTAAGCCCAAATACTACCAAAGCCACGCGGTATGCCCTGAATGTGTGGCGCTACTGGTGCATGACCAATGGGCTCAAAGATCACACGGACATCACCAAGGTAAGGAACTCTTGAATTTACTTCTTTCAGCCAACTTCACTGAGCTTCCACGTGCCAGGCACTGTACTGAGCATGGTGGGGAGCACAGAACAGTTGCTTTCTGCCTGGAGAAACTTTGAAAGAACATAAAATAGAAAGAAACATGTCTATAGTACAAAGCAGAATTTAGTAAGTGTTCGATGAATTTATAGATCAGAAATGCCCCCCCAAATCAGTTAAATAAATTAATTTCAACATGGTGACACTAGCAAAAGCATTGATAGTTAGGCTGTATTAATGGAAGAGACGTAGAATTTCAATAGAATTGGATAAAGATAGATGTCTTCTGAGGAAGATTTGGAGGATTAGACTCACTTGCCTATAGCAGAGGCTTCATACATGGAAATGATGGGCTATAAAACTAGATTTTGATAACCCTAGCTATAGTCTTGTGACTATTGGGAAATCACTGAAGTTTTGTTTTGCTTTTGTTTGACAGGAGAGATTTTATTTGAAGGATTATTGCAGGGGCAGTGGGGAAGGGACTATTGTAATAGGGAGAATCTCTTAACCATAAGAGTCGTAAGTGTCAAGGTTTAGGCAAAAGGGAAACCATTGAAGGTTTTTGAGTGGGAAGGAACATAACGAAAGCGCTATTTTAGATAAATTAATTGGAAGTGATGAACAAAAATGTAGTTAATATCTTTGGTCCTCATTTTCTTTTCCCCAGTGATAAAATGAGTTCTGAAAATCTCTTCCAACTTGAAATGTTTGGGGTTTGTGACTGGAAGAAAAAATCTTTGGACGGGTAGAGACAGAAGACAAAGATGTTGTATTTTTATTTGGATCTATTGAGTATACATCAGACAGATGTCCAGATGGACATGTCCAATAAGCAGTTGGGAATCTGGGATTTCCAACATGGGGGAAATGTTAAATCTAGAAGGATAGATTTAAAGGTCTTGCAAATAGAGGTTATAATTGAAGTTCAAGGGCAGGTGTCATCCCCAAGTTTGGGTGATGTAGGGCAGCGGTCGCCAACTGGTCTGAAAGGTTGGCGACCGCTGATGTAGGGCACCAACAAGAGATGAATAGGAAACCCAGGTTTCTGCTTCTGACAGCACGGTGCACCGGACACAGCAGGGGGCCTCCATGCTGTACCTGCAGAGAAATGGGGCACCACCACAGGGCCAACAAAAAGGACAGCTGAGAGTGGAGCAGTGAGCAGTAAGCACATCTGAAAGGCAGGGCTCTACCTGAGGGCATATGTTGACAACATTATTAAGGAAGAGAAGAGACAGGTAGGTGAACTGAAGAATCCTTGATTGAAGAGAGGACCCTGAAAGGGGCTTGAGAAGTTCTAGGTGAGTAGCATACCCTAGCTTCTCACAGAGTTATATGGTAATAGTCTTTGAAGGGAAATGTTAAAAAAAAAATCACAAGCCACTCAAGGAAAACAAACAACAGATTTAGACATCCAGGATTTTCGATAATAGATTAAAGGCTACGAATGGATGAAATGTTTATAGAAATAAAGAGAATTATAGTTGACCCTTGAACAACATCGGGGTGAGGGGTGCCGACCCCTGCAGAGTTGAAATCTGCATGTGTGGATTTCCAACTGTGGATCAAAAATAAATACTGTATAAAAATGTACAAGCAATAACAAACTAATCAAAATGAGCAGATTTGAAAATAAATTGAAATTTCCACTGCGGTCAGAAGGGAATGAAAAGATCTAGATTTATCCTCCTGCTGTGACAATTAGAAAACTGGGCCCAGTGTGTGAAACAACCCTTTTCAGACGTGACAGGTAGCACAGGATTGATCCCTAAGAGAAAGGTAACAAATGAGATGAGTGCTACCAGGTCTCAGGCTTTCTGCCTGGAGGCAGTTTCTGAGCTGCAATGAAGGGAGGGGAACCCAAGCAGAGCCTGGGAATAAATCTTGTTGAGTTGAGGGAAGACAGGGATCAGGGTCTAGGGAGGCCAAGGACATGAGGATACTAGAAAGAAGTCCCAACATCCATTGAAAAGTATGACAAACCCAGAATTCAACAATTTCTAGCATCCAATCAAATATTACCACTCATAGGAAGAAGTGGGAACATGTGACCCATGCCCAGGAGAGAAATCAGTTCTATCTTTCACTTCTAGCCAATTTGGAGAGCCAGATTTATCCTCCTGCCTGAAACAACCAAAATGCAGACATGGATTTTAGAATTAGCAGACAAGGGCATTGAACAGTTATTATAAAGAAGATAAGCAAATGGCCAGGAAGCACATGAAAATATGCTCAGCTTCATTAGACATCAGGGAGATAAATGCAAATCAAAAGCACATGAGATTCCACTTCACATCCAGTAGGAAGGAAGGACTGGAATTTTAAAAAGATGCAACAGAAGCTAACATCTGTTGATGAGGATGTAGAGAAACTGAATCCTTATACACTTCTGGTGGGAGTGTAAAATAATGCAGCCTGTTTGGAAACAGTCTTGAAGTTCCCCCAAAGTTAAATATATAGTTACTCTGTCACTGAGCAGTTCCACTCCTAGGCAAATACCCAAAATATGGAAAACATAGATTATACAAAAACTTGTACATAAATATTCATTATAGCATTATTTACAATAGCCAAAATGTAGAAACAACCCAAAAGTCAGATGAATGAATAAACAAAATGTGGCATATCCATACAATGGAATTTTATTTAGCAATAAAAAGAAATGAAGTACTGATACATGCTACAATGTGGATGAACCTTGAAAACATTATGCTAAGTGAAATAAGCCAGACACAAAAGGACAGATATATATGATTCCATTTATGTAAGGCACCTGGAATAGGTAAGTTCATAGAGACAGAAAGTAGAATGGAGATTACCAGGGGCTGGAGGGAGGAGGAAAAGTGGGATTATTGTTTAATGAGTACAGTTTCTATTTGTAATGATAAAAAAAAGGTCTGGAAATGAATAGTGGTGACGGTTATACAACATTGTCAGTGTACTTAATGCCACTGAATTATACACTTGTAAATGTTTAAGATTGAAAACATATACATAATACATATATATGTGTATTATGACAATTAAATAAATAAAATGTAACTTTCACCTTTAAATTCACCTGTTCTCAGAGACCCTCATTTTTGGTTCTTCATCCTCACTTACCTTAACCTTTTCTAGACCAGAGGTCAGTGAAGTGCTATGAAGACAGTTGTCTATTACTGGGACACTTTCTATTTCCATTCAGGAATCCATGAAAAGGGTTTCATTTCTCCATACCCTCCATGGCTTAGATAACATATGCATCCCAGGTGATGACAATGTTCAGTAGAGTGCACCTACCACCACTTCTTTAGGTACTAGTATTTCTTCGTTTCCCCTGTGTTATCTAGAATATGGTGAAGAAGAAGATGTATTTCAATCCTCTGTAATCTACTCACATGGGTCACTGAAATATTTTTAATAATAAACGCTTAAGAAAGAGGTCAGTATCTTAGAGAATTTATCCAATAATTATTTACAAGAAAGAACTGAGGCATCTTGGCCCATATTCTTTAATCTCACTTTCTTGGTCTCAATGCAAGATATTTTTAGTCTAGATGTGTCTTTAAAGATAGATGTAGCTGGCAGAAGACAAAGTAGGTAACACCTCTTGGTCATGATTTGGCAGCTGGTGAGCCTCAAATTTGTTTAAGAAAGAAAGCAAGGAATCTAATGAGACTTCAAAATATCATCTATATAAGTAGAGTATACACTGTCATTCTCATTCTATGATCATTCTTTGATCTACTCTGAGTATTTAATTTAGTATTTTTTTAATACAGGTGTGACCCAGTCCTCATTGATCCATCTCCCTCAAGGTTACTATGTCATTGATTTCTATATTCCTTAAACTCACTCAGAAAATAGAGCACCTTGAAGCTCAGTACCTATCTTTCTAAATAAAGTAAAATTTGGTAACTGCAAAAGCAGAGTCATTTTGTTTGCCATTGGAGTGATGTAGTTCATAGGCATTTCTCCACTTCATCCCCCTAGACAAGATTATCACAAAGGGAAGTTTCTCCTAAAAGTAACTCTTGCTTTTTACTTGTCTTATAACTCTGTCAAGTTTCAAGGTTTGCTGTGTAGTTCCAGAATTTTGGAATTTGCCTAACATGTCAGTTTTTGGGTTTTTTTTCTTATTTTGTTCTTTACCATCTGAAGTCATCAGCCCCATGACTGAGCTCTTTTTGTTTTTCATTTTTACATCAAGGGAGCCAAATTTATAATCCAGGGTGAACTTTTGAGATGGTAAATCTATTCACAGTGGTTCTTGCAACGTCTTTATAACAAATTGAAGACCTTGGTAATCTGGCAGAGTAATCCCCAACCAAAACTCAGTCCAAGAAGGAGGCAGCCAACACAGGCCAGAATGAATGGTTTCTTGTGTGCCAATAATATAAATTTTGTGATTTGACATTTCTTCAAGAATTGCTTTTGCTGTGATTTTACTTTGAAACTTGTGGTATTCAAAGGACTTGTATGCATGCATATAAGCATAACCAATGGACACAGACACTAAGGGGTGAGGGCATGAGCGGGGGGTGGGGCAATGGGGGATAAGGACACATATGTAATCAATAAAGAGTTAAAAAAAGAAAGAAACTTGTGGTATTCTGTGTAAGTCAGAAAAATGTTCTGCATGATAAGTCACCTTGGTTCTCCTGACTCCAAGGTTAATTCATTGATTTAACCCATGTCCATTGGGCATCAGTGATATAGTTCAGGCATTCCAGTATGTAATGAAGACCCAGTCATGTATAAGATGCAGTGGACTTTCAGTCCACTCTGAGACATAGACATATAAATAGATAAAAGTTTGTGCAATATGGAGAGAGCCATAATAAAATTTAACTGCTGTGGGATCCCAGGTGAGAGAGTAACTTTGCTTAGGGAAGCTGGAGAAGCCTTTATCTAGACAGCAGAATTTGAGCTAGATCTGAAATAATGCATTGAAATTTTCCCAAATAGAGAAAGTTAGTAGAAAATGCATTCTAGTTAGAGGAGGTAGCATGTGCAAAGAAATAGATGCAGGAAAGGGTGTTGTGGTTTCTATCAATGACACAAAGTTCAGGGAGGCTAGAAATAGAGCACAAAGAGAACAGATGAGGAGGCTGGAGAAATACGGTGTGTACCAGCTACCTATCCCCGCATAACAAACCACCCCAAAACTTAGTGGTATAACACAACACTCATTTTACTTGCTCATGATTCTACAGGTTGTGCTCAGCTGGGTGGTTCTTCTACTGGGTTCAGTTGAGGTACACATGTGGGTGCAGTCATCTGATATTAGAAGACAGACAGCTTGTCTCCACTTCACATGTTCTCATGGTCTAACAGGGCTTTCTCACAAGGCAACATCGTACTAAGATGATGAAAGCAGAACTTGTAAGAGAACCTGTAAGACAAAAGCAGATGAAAGTGGAATCTCTTGAGGCCTAGGCTTAAAATTCACACATCGTCACATGTTACATTTTTTTAAAAAATATTTCTTTATTGATTTCAGAGAGGAAGGGAGAAAGAGAGAGAGATAGAAACATCAATGATGAGAGAGAATCATTGATCGGCTGCCTCTTGCACGCCCTCTACTGGGGATTGAGCCCGCAACCCAGGCATGTGCCCTTGGCCGGAATCAAACCTGGGACCCTTCAGTCTACAGGCTGACGCTCTATCCACTGAGCCAAGCCGGCTAGGGCCACATGTTACATTTTATTGACCAGAATAAGTCACAGCCAGTCCAGGTTCCAAGGGTGGGAAAATAGATTCTACCTCTTGATGGGAGGAACAGCAAAGTCACGTTGCCAAGGGGTATAGGAATAGGGAGGGGGCGAGTTATTGTGGCTATTTTTACAGATAATCTACCACAGAGTGGAGCCAGATTGTGAAGACTTGCAGACAAGGTAAACAGTTTGGAATTTATCCTAAGGGCAACAGGAAGCTATCAGAATTTGTTTTGTTAAGTGAGAAGGTAATAAATAAGATTTTCTGGTCAAACTTCTTACTTAGGAGCCATTTCTCTCCTATAATTCCCATGGTTATTGCAGAAGCCATCATGTTAGTACAATGGCCCATTTTTTGGTCAGTTGTTTGGATCAAGAGTGGGCCAATCAGAAGCCTTCCCTTGGGTTTTTTTTCTTTTCTACTGATAATGAGAGTTGATCTCTTGCCAATACCTGAAGTCATCAGATGTAAACCAAATACATTTTTCTTATCTGTGGAACAAATATTGATATCGAAACCCTGTGGATCATTGATCCAGAGACACTTGCAAACCTATCCTGATAAATTCAAGTGACAATTCAAGGATTATTAACTGGTCATATGGGTCATCTCTCCCTACAGCACCATGTTTAGGGCCAGCAGTACCAAATTTTATGTGCAGATATCAAGGAAATTAATGTTGGAATGATTCAGAGTTTGACAAGTTTAGGTCAGCAATTCTTTAGAGAGGATGGTTGCATTTTTAAAAAAACAATATTAACATGTTTCTTTTATTGTAAAAATGAATTATTAAATCTCCAGTGCATCCATTAACAAGAAGTTTGTGGGGGGGTTAAATCTTTATTGTTGAAAGTATTACATGTGTCCCTTTTTCTCCCGTTGACCCCTTGTAGTCTGCCCCCACCCCAGGCCTCCATCCCTCTATTGTCTGTGTCCATGGGTTATGCATATACGCATACCGGTTCTTTGGTTGATCTCTTCCCACCCACCCACCCTGGATGGTTGAATTTTATTGAAGGGGAGGGAAGGAAAGGATTTGCTAGAAAAGAGAAGAAAGGGCTTTCCAGAGAGGAATAGTGAAAGTTATAAAGGCCAATAGTAACAATATCATGTGTGTGTGTTCATTACTGTTTATAAACCCTTTCGAGTCCACTGCTTTAAGCATTGTAGGAATTCTTTGAGAAGGTGTTGATCATCATGTCCCCATTTTACAGCTTGGAACACTGAGGTTTAAAGAGGTAAAGTGGAGCCAAGTATGGAACCTAGCTCTTTCAGCTTGAAGTTCACTGTTCTTTCCACTATGTCATGCATCAACTCTTTAGAGGTCTTGTCTAAAGTACCGCCCCTGGTGAGGGGTAGGAGCAGGAAGGAGGGGTCTGGCTCTCTGGGTGTCCTCAAATGTGTAACCTCCGTGTTTGTCTCATTTGAGATCCCTGCAGTGAAGTTGAACGAGCTGCTTGAGAACTTTTACGTCACCGTTAAGAAGAGCGACGGCTCGGACTTCCTGGCCACCTCGCTCCATGCCATCCGCCGGGGCCTGGACCGCATCCTGAAGAATGCAGGTGTGGGCTTTTCCATCACCAGCAGCACCTTCAGTTCTTCCACCAAGAAACTCAAGGAGAAGCTGTGGGTCCTGAGCAAGGCAGGGATGTCAGGGGCCCGTTCTCGCAATATCATCTACTTCTCCCTCTCCGACGAGGAGGAGATGTGGCAGGCGGGGTGCCTAGGGGATGACAGCCCCATCACTCTCCTGTCCACTGTGGTCAAGTACAACAGCCAATACCTGAACATGCGGACACTGCAGGAGCATGCAGATCTGATGTACGGCGACATCGAGCTGCTCAAAGACCCACAAAACCAGCCCTATTTTGCCCGGACGGACAGTGTCAAGCGGGAGAGTCGGAGTGCTTCCACTCGCATATGTCACGGGAAAATCTACCACGAGCATTCCAGGGGGCACAAACAGTGTCCTTACTGCCTGCTCTACAAGTACATGTACATCCACCGGCCCCCCACCCAGATGGAGGCCAAGTCCCCTTTCTACCTTACCGCCAGGAAGGAGGCTGTCGACATGGGCAGCGTGTGGTATGAGGAGCAGAGGATGGGACTGCGGTCTCTTCGGGGAATTGTCCCAAACTTAGCCAAGAAGGTCAAGCTGGAAAACTGTGAGAACTTCACCTTCGTCTCATTTACTCAGGTCTCCAGGAGGCTTGGCTCCCACAGCTGCTGCCAGTGAGCCTGCCCTGGGTCCGGGCCACTGCCATGGGGCAGCCGGCGATGACCGTGACCTCATGGCCGGACTGGCCTCTGTCAGTGTGACCTGCTGTTTCTTTGACTTTGGATTTTTTTTTTAACTGAAAGTAGATGATTCTGAATACTTAGGATGTTTCATCCAAATGTGTGTCACCTTTGTTAAATTATGGAATCTAATACCATGTGTAATTGCTACATACACAGGAGCAAGGACGTTCATGTTTTCTAGTGCCTTTTTAGCACAGATTTTCTAAGAAAAAAAAAGAAGAAGAAGAAAACTTTAGTGATTTTCCCCCAAAAAAATCCCAGTAGCCTAGTAGCTTTAGAATGTTTTGAAGACTATATATGCTTTGTTCAATTACACTCACAAAAAGAACCAGAAGGAGAGGCAGACATTCACTATTTCCAGAAGGAAAATTGCACTTGACACTCCTCTTTATATTGTGTTGATGGATAACCGAGTTCTGCAGATTAAGCAGCCTTGCTTGGTGGAAGGTAGTGGAGACGCACTCGGCCTTGATCTCAGCACTAGGAGGAGCTTCCCTCTGCATCGGCGAAGACAGTTTCGTGGGACAAGATGAATGTGCCAGAAGCTGCTTGTGGGAGCAAGGTTTCCAGTAAACTAGACGGTGTGTACCATATTGTTATGCCAGTAGTAAAAGAAGTGGCTTGGAAAAGCGATCTGGATCAAAATGTGAAAACCTCCTGAAGCAGAAGTGCCTATGTCCTATTTCTCAGCACCACGTGAAAGCTCTTTTCACTTGAATATTTTTTAGAGTTTTTTGTTTTCCTTTAATCTGTTCTTTGTGTCACACCGTTGTTCTGTCAGCACATAGCACTGGATCTGTAAAAGAACTAAAGGTAATGTTGAGGCTGAGCCAGGAAAACCCAACCAAACAAGCTGCAAAGGGAACAGATTGGGAAATGTGTTGTGCTTTGATATATTTTGGTCAACGTATGACTTTTTCAGCCACAGTAGGTATCATCGTTTTAGGTTGGCACCAGTGTTGGGGACATAGTGCTATAGGCAGCCGACCAGGTAAGCAAACCCAGCAGTAAGGACCTAGTTGTAAAAACCCAAGCATGATGATAGGTTTTTAGTTTAAAACCATTTCACTCAGGTAAAATCCAACCTGACCCCTTGTGATGGAAACATCAGCAGGATTTTCTACCAACTACTCCGAACTGAAGTAGAAAAGGAGCCCAAAGAGTGCGAATTAATAATAATAATTTCCTGGGGTCTTTATTTTGTATCTGAGGTAAGACTGCTACAGCTTTGTACCATTGTATTCCTTGTGTATGCTTTCTAATTCAAAATTAAAATTCCAGTATAAGTTGGAAGAGCAGGAGTCCTAAAATCAGCCCTATTTCTTTTTCAAAATATTATTTTATTATTTATTTTAATTAATTGTTTTTAAAAAACATTCACTGGTCTCTGAAATATGTAATGCTTCCGTTCCCAGAGAAGACTCAACCAATGCTGCCTTAACGGTTAACGTTGTTCCCTCTTTAGTTCCTGCACATTTGTAATGTTGTTAAAACTAGTTGCTCTTTCCTGAATATAGTTTCATTTTGGTATGTCTCCATCTGTATCTGAATAGCAGGTAACATTTAAAACTCAGTGTTATGACGTGGTAGTGCATACTGTTCTAGTATGGTTTCCTATAGTGATTTTAGGGTTTAAAAAGAGACACAAAGCATTAGGTACAGTTTTCTTTCGCTTGCTAAGCACCCAAAGGATATTTTGTTTGTGGAAAGCAGATGGTCATTTTTTTTTTCTTGTCAGTTCTGCACTTAAACAGAAATAGAACCCGTGTGAATTATTGGTCAGAGCCTGCAGCCTAATTAAATAAAACCTCCATTTGTATTTTAAATAGATTCAAGAAGAAATTGCCATTAGAATCCCTGGGATCTCGTCAGATTTGACATTCCCAGAAGTAGCAATAACTGATCCAGAGGTTGAAATCTTTCTGTTGACACTAGCTTTTCATCAGCTAAATAACCATCTCTGCCTCAAATTTGTTACTTATTACCCATTTGATGTCGTGTAAATCCCCGAGTTCTGAAGTGAGTGATTATAATAAAAAAAAAAAATCAGGAGGTGGAATCGTCAGCGATAGCTGATGGAATGAAAGAACTGTCTGAGCATCTTGAATGCCGTTTATGTTATGATGTGCCTCCTTGGGGAGTAGGAGTGAGAAAGAAAACACATTTATCAAGTGCTGTTCTGTGCCACCCATTGTACCGGGTCCTTTGTCTACTTTGTAACTGTGTGGAGATGTGACTGTTTGTATGCACACACACACTTAGTAAACCTCCTAAAATGGTAAAGCACCTATCCATCTACATGACTGTGCCCGTCCTCGGAGGCCCTGAAGGGGGCAGGGTGTCTCCTTCTAAGGCTGTGGTTCTCTTTCCAGCCAGCTCTACACCATACCCACCGGGGACACCATGATTTTCTGCTCTACCCCTGAGCCGGGAACAAGGGGAATCCCAAGAGAAGGAAGTGGGGGAAGTTAAGAGTGTCCTCCCCCACTTCTTGTCTTTAGTTCTTTTTGTTTGTATGTTTGTTGTTGCTCAAAAGTGGGAATGAATGTCAGGAATTTGCAAGTTCACCTAGACACGAGTTGCCTCTGGCTCTGTGTCAGGGATGGTGGTGCTGTGGGTGTTACAAGAGACCGATGGAGTCCCTTGGGTGAGCTCTCGCCCTCAGCACCTCTGCATCTGCTCCAAAGTGAGCCCTACTTACTCGGCACCTCCTCCCAGAATCCATCAGGTCTCCCCTGGGAAGTTTATTCTGCCAGAGATAATAGGGCGTCAGCTGGAAGGGTATGATTCAATGAAATAGAAAGCGTTTAGCACAGCACTAGGCACATGGTAAGCATGCAATAAATATTAGCTATTTTAGTTACAGCTTTTGGTAATAGTAATAACTGTTATTATTATTCAACTGATCTGCATTGCGCCGCTTATTTCTTCCATTGTGGAGATTCTCTCCTTCAAACCGTTGAACTTGAAGAAGCAACCAGGCCTTATAGTCTGGTCACATTTATGCCCATCAATTCTACCTCCAACACAGCCAAGCCCTGATACCTCAGATAAGGAGCAAAAATAAGCAAAGAATGGAGAAATGTTAAGAGGCTTTTTATAAGACAGATTTTCCATGTTTAGTGTGTTTGCAAAGTTAACCAAAGTTGTGAAAGAAGTAGTCTCCTTGGTCATGTGGCATTTTCCCGCCCGGCTTGGATTATGCATAGGCTGTGTTCCTCTCCCTGACTGATTAAATGGTGTTTGAAGAAACGTGGGACATTGTTACCTTGATTTTGATTTTGATTCAGCCTTATTAAAAGCATCACGCACCATTCCACTCCCTCAGCGTGTTCTTAGGGAGGATCTGGACAAAATGATCCCCTCGGAGGAGCGGGAGCCTCTTGTAGTAGGAAGATGACTAGACTGGTAGCCCCTTCACTACTCACTTGGCGAGTGCTGGTCTCCCTCTCCTCGGCTCATTGGAGTGGACCATCCCCAAAGTGAATAATGTCACCCTTCTGCAGTTCTGCAAAACCATATCAGTAGGAAGGGGCAAAACTAGGAAGCAAAATTCCTAATTCCTCAAGGTCATAGAGTGAATCTCTAAGTGAGTGCTTCTCACTAGACTGGAATGCTTTCTTTAGGAATAACAGTTTTCTTGAATTTTCATGTTTCACAATGTCTAAAATTATTTTGCTATCTTTAGGCAGCAGACTGTTGATTATTTTTTCGGTTTAGGCTAACACTGACCACATGCTACTACTTAAATAAAGTAAACAATGTTTATTATGCTTACCCAGCATGCATCACTGTGCTTTTTTTGAAATCTGGATTGCTAAACAGTTTCGAGCTGGTAACCAGTTAACTTTAGGCATCAATAAATGCAAAAATGAAGACCTCCAAGAAGAATTACCTCATTTTCTTTTTTAAAAAAATATATTTTATTGATTTTTCACAGAGAGGAAGGGAGAGGGATAGAGAGCCAGAAACATCGATCAGCTGCCTCCTGCACACTCCCTACTGGGGACGTGCCCGCAGCCAAGGTACATGCCTTGACCAGAATCGAACCTGGGACCCTTGAGTCCGCAGGCTGACGTTCTATCTACTGAGCCAAACCGGTTAGGGCTACCTCATTTTCTTCATACGAGCTGCCATTTAGTCTAAGTTAAGGCCCATTCATATTTAGAAGCTGTTAACATACAGCCCTAAACAGAAGAATACATTAAAAGTTTCAAAGGCAGCCCTAGCCGGTTTGGTTCAGTGGATAGAGTATCAGCCTGTGGACTCAAGGGTACATACCTTGGTTGTAGACTCCTCCCCAGCCCAGGCCCTGGTCAGGAGGCAACCGATTGATGTGTTTCTCTCACATTGATGTTTCTCTCTGTCTTTCCCTTTCTCTCCCACTTTCTCTAAAAAAGATCAATGGAAAATTATCCTTGGGGGAGGAGTAGCAAAACACACAAAAAAGTTTCAAATTCATGTATGTCTTTAAATGCTTTTGCTTTCGGGGTGGATTTCTAATGCTCTATATTAAAAGAGAAACATTCGCTTGTTTAGGCCGTGGTCTTAGGTAAAAATCTTTGTTGTATTTTCCCGTATCGAATAACCACCTTAGCAAAAACATGAGCAGAGGGAGAAGTTGGTGGTAACCTGAGGCCAAGCTCCCTTTCTTAGGGGAGAGGAGGTTTTGGGATGATAAGCTAATTTATCTCTGGAGATTATATACTCTGTATTTATATATTCTGACATCACAGGATTTCCCACAATTCCTTTGAGGGAGGCTACCCATCCTTCTGGCAAAGTTTGCCTGTTATGATGATTTTGAGAACTTCTAGTTCTTACTGTTCAAGAAATCCAGAGAAGTTCCACATGTTTAGCTGTTGATCAGAATCAGATTTTTATGCTCAATTAAAGTGCTTTATTATTTATCAAATGCAGCTCATATGGGAGTTAAGAATTTCAGGATATATTGATTAAAACCAAAAAAAGGGTCACTGGATTATGGGTCAGCGTATTAGTGCTTCCATTACTATTAATAGCAACTAGGTGGGTCCCTTTCCCCCACTGAGAAGAGAATGGGCTCCTAAGTATTTTAAGATCAGTAGAACTGATTGGATTCCTTTGTATTTAACTACAGTTAACATTGCCATTTGTTCAAAAGAGTTTCTAGAAGGTTCAGATTTGACCAACACGATGCTCTCTTACAGCTGCCTCACATTCTCATTTAATTCTCACATCTGCTATGCAAGGTAGGTCTAATGATCCCCATTTTACTTATTGAGAAACCAAGGCTCAGAGAAGTTAAGTAAATTTCCTAAAGCGTCATAGGTTAATAAGCTGGAGAACTTAAGTTTGAACCCAGGTCTTCTGACTCCAAATCCAGTGCTCAATCCACGGGACAAAACACCTTCTTCAGGCCCACAGAAGTCCATGTATCACAGAGCTTTTAAAAAATTAAACACAATTTGTATTTGTTTGAGAAATACTTTATTAAGCCATACCATGTCACACCTTATATGTACCGTCTTACTAATCAGTTGATCACATGGTACAATTCAGTAGTTCCTGGAAAGCATTATGAAGGAGAATAACATTTCCTACCTACTGAGAACCTTGTCTTTATCCAATAGATACTTCTTTACCCTGTATCTACATAGAAGTGCAGGTGGTTATGCCAATTTATTCTAAGAAAAGTCACGTAATTTACAAACCACCTGTTTTGACCCTGGTATCACTGTTTAGGTGTAAAGGTCTTCCTAACCTATGTCACAATTATATACTCAGGTTTCTTTTTAATATTGGTGTCAGAGGATTTTTATAATCTTTGAGATTAAGGCACCCTCATAGCAAAATACATATTTAGTCATTTGGTTTTTATTTTTACCTTTACCAGGACATGTAGAATATAGGTAACTCTGAGATTGTGTAGTCAAATTCCCTCATTTTACCAGGAAAGAAATGAAAGCCCAGAGGTATTTAAGGGCCCATCCAAGGTCAGCAAGACAATAAGTGGTAGAATGAGAACTAGAAAATCAATCCAGAACTCTCTTCCTTTATACCATAGCTGGGAAGATTTGGATTTTTTAAAATTCAAACTATAAAAGAAAGTTTATTTAGAAAGTCTCAGAGGTAGAAGTGAGCTGTAGAAGAAGTGGGCTCAGGAAACAAGTTACAGAGGCAAAAAGAGGGGCCCTTATTACTTAGGAGAAAGGCGCCTGGGAGTGGGGGTACAGATATGCTCCATAGAGAGAACCGCCAAGATTTGCATTTTATGAAAGGAACTGCATCTGTCAGAAGGACATCAGACTATTAGAGCCCCCAGTGAGCTTCTGCCTTCCCAGAAAATCACTCATCAACATCAAGACCCAGGGGGAGGCCAAATCTCAATTCTGGAATCTGGAAGCACAGATTCTCTATCCTCCCCACCCCACCTCCTCTTCATTCAGTTCAAGACTCCACGTCTTAGAGCTGAAATATGAGCAGAAGGCAGTGAGGACCTGTTAGAGGTGTAGTGCATTCTCAGATAAACACCCTGTAGGTGAGAGCAGAAACGATAGGTAGCAGAACATGCAAATATTGTGATTTCTTCATGTATGCTGTTGGATCAAAGAGGCAGAAACCTGGTGATCAGAAGGAAAAGGATGCCACTTGAATAGTCAAGTGCTGAACTAGGAACCGGACTTGGGAATCTGCACATGACCTTACCATCAGTCTCTGTATTAGAAAACAGGGTTTGACAAACACTCAAGTGGACAGATGGCGTAACCAAGAAACACTGGGTCTGGGAAGAAAGGACCACATTTAAAGATGAATATAGAGAAAAAAGGCAAAATGCATATTTTTAAAAATGTGACTGAAACAAGGGAAATGAACAGCTTTCAGAACATTTGAAAATGGAAGTGGTCTGCTGCAAGAAACGAACATGTTCGATTTCTTTTTTACCATAATTGAAAGAACAGAAGAATTGCTTCAGTGCAGCAATAGTTCTTTTGAAATGGGAGTGGGTTCAGAGAAAAAGGCAATAAAATAACATGAAAAAGGAATTGATTAGAAAGGATTGTAAGGAAGCTAAAAACATTAAAATCTACATTGGAAGCAGAAAATAATACTGGTGCTTAAAGAAAACACACAAAACTCAATACTATGAAAGACAAACTCGAGATTTTCTTTCTAATGTTCTTTCAAAAGCAACGAAAGACGAAAATACTAGGGAAAGGAACCGGATTGAGAAGACAGAACATTAGCTGACATTACTGATACTTGCTTTTCCTGGGGGCAAGACTATATTGAGAAGAAATACCATCAACCATAAAAATAAAATCTTTCCCGAACAGAATGAAAAGTTGTGCGTGTGGATTGAAAGGACTCACTGCATTCCAGGCCAAAAAAAAACCCCAAAAAACAAAGTGAACGAGACCACTACGCAAGCACCTCATGGCAATAATTTTAAACGACCAAGGATGGGGAATGAAAACGCTTGCACTCGTCCAGTCAGAAAGTAACAAGTTGCCTATCAGAAAACAAAAGAGCGTTTTGGCTTCAGACTTCTACTCTACAGCACCAAATGCCAGGAAATAACAGGGGACTTTGAAGGGGAAAGTTGTGACTTTGGAATTTGATACACATTTTATATGTTAAGATACAGAAAATATTTTTAGTTATGACAAGCATTCAGGATATAAACCATCGATATAATACTATTCTTTAAAGGTAAATTATACTGAAACCTACAAAGCTTGGTTAATATATATATATTTTTTCTTACTATCATCATTTCAAGGGACTCTGGGGTATTACACATCAGATCATTACCGGCTAAAAGAAGGCTATGTATGCTGTTGAATAGATAATGTGGCTAGAAGCCACATGTCTAAAAGTGTCCAGGTCCTCACATGAATAGGCTAAACTAATACACGGAAAGGTACCTAAAAATAACAATATATCAGCCTGGTGTTTCTTCATTTTTATTACTGAAGTCATGTATGATCACTCTGGTATCAATAGCAAATTCAGATGCATCTTTTACAAATAGAATTTAAATTGCTCAGTTTTCCCCACTGCTATTTAAAACCCTCTATCCTGGGAGGGTCCCTTCCTTCCGAGTGAGAAAACGCAAGGCGTCCCCACGTTTGCTTTGGCGTCTGATAGCCTAGACTGGAGCTGACTGAGGCCACGGCCACCCCACCTGCTTCTCCACTCTTCTGAAACTCAGCTGACAACAAGTGCAAAATTAGAAAATTGCAGACTATATATCTGTTCGTTTTCAAAAGAGCTCAGATTTCGGCAAAACCATACTTGTTTTAGAATACAAATGCAAGAAAAGCTTAGTTTCAACAGCAGGAAGCTGGCCTGGGGGAGCGAGTTGCTTTCCATAGCTGTACTTGAATGATCTTTTTGTTGTTTTTTGTCTTTAATTTTTTTTCCAATTTACAGTTGGTATTCAATATTATTTTATATTAGTTTCAGGTGTACAGCATAGTGGCTAGACATTTACATATTCACAGAGTGATCCCCTGCAATAATTCTACTGTACTTGAAGATTTATGGAACTGTGTTTAAATTCAGCAAAAACTAACAACGACATACCCAATTAATTATTTCCGGGGTCCACAAGGTTAGTGTTAGAACCGAAGCTGGGTTGTTTTGTTTTGTTTTTCATGGGCTTGCACTGGAAGGGCTCGAAAACACAGAGAAATGTCCACTCTGTATTATTATTATTGGCCTTAATGCTCAGACCCTTCCTGTCAGAATAAAGGTTTTATCTGTGCCCCAAGTGGACTTGCCAATTTAAACCCTAAATTAAATTTTCAACACCACCAGCCTGTGTGCTCTACATCTAGCCATAGAGTAGTTAGCGGCGGCTTTGCGTTTGCGTGGTTTGTCGCTCGGCAGTGCAGCAGACTCCTCCGGATGGAGAGAATCTCTTCTGGACAGAGTCCAAGTGGAACCTTCCCCAAGGTCTCCCCCGCCTGGCTGCGACTGACAGAAGTCTGTTCGTTTTAACTACGCAGAGAAAAAACACACTGCTTGTATTTAATATTTCCCATGTGGCTGTATATTCCACATGATAGCAACAAAACTGTCCTACCGTTTGCACTGTTCTGGATATGTTTTGTGGTGTGTGTGTGTGTGTGTGTGTGTGTGTGTGTGTGTTTAATGTAGAGGAGGGTACCCGTAATTTCTTAACACTGGAAACATCATTTTCAATGATACAGGAAATGGTCAGTCACTTGAATGATTTTATTGTACCATTTTCAACTTTTTCTTTCTTCCCCCAGTGAGGCCACCTGGGAGCGCACGAGCAGGGAGCACGTGTGGCGTCTGTTTCCTGTCACAGTGTCAGAGTTGGAAGGGATTTTCTTGTTCCTCTAATCCAGCTTCTAGTTGATAGTCTAGTCAAGTCCGTTAACAATTTGCAAGGTTCTGGGGTTTTTTAAGTTGTTGTTATTGTTTGGTTTGGTTTATGTACATTGCAGCTTGACTGTTTAACTCAGATTTTTGAAAATAAAAAAAAATGTTAATGTATATTTTATGTCTGTTTTATTAAAATAACTTAGTTATTTTAACTTAATCAGCAGTATGTATGGTTTCTGAGTGTTTATTATTTTAGTATCACATTCCTAGAAGTAGTGTTTTCCTTTGTAATTTGCAAACTGTTAGGACATCTTGAGCAGTTCTGTACCCGTAATTCTTCTTTTTAATGTGTTTTTAAATTGATTTTTAGAGGGAAGGGAAGGGAGGGAGATGGAAACATTGATGCAACTCTGGCATGTGCCCTGATGGGGAAATCGAACCCCGCAACTCTGGCATGTGCCCTGATGGGGAAATCGAACCACTGACCTCTTGGTGCATGGATTGATGCTAACCAATGAGCAACACCAGCCGTGCCCCGTATTCTTAATGTTTCTGAGCTAATGCTCTTGGTGAAATAGTTCTAATGGACTCTCCCTCCAGGTTTCTGACTTGGATGTATTCACTGGGCAAGCTGAGAGCCCATTTGGAAAACTCGCTTACTGATTGTATATGGACCATTGTGTACATGACTCTAATTCGTGTTTTCCTGCTCTTTAAATTATTCTTTTCCACTTTTGCAGAGTAGATTAACCCTAAAAGCTTTTAAAGTAGTAGTTTACTGCTCTATATTTACAACAGCTAAAACATTCCGAAGAAATTTCTGAGAAATACTTCCGAATGAGAATGGAGGTGACAATTTTATTGACAATTATTGACCTTCAGGCAAATTGACTCCTCTCTTCTCATTGTTCTACTTAGAGCAATAATTTTTAGAACTTTTAGACTCCCGAACCAGTTAAAAAGTTGATGAAAGCTACGGACCAATTTCTCAAGAAAATGCATATATGCATGAAACATCATATACATTCAGCCAGATTTAAAAACTCTTGCACTAGATTTTTAAAGACATGTTTGTAGAACATGTCTTTCTAAGATATGTTCTAAAATATTTAGGAATTTGCTTCAAAATAATCCAGAGGGGTAGAGTAGTGCAGCTGTAGATGTAGATACAAATTGGTATTGAGTAGATAACTGTTAAAGCAATTCAATGGGTACATGGGAGTGTGTTATACTATTCTCTGTTCTTTTGCATATGTTTGAAATTTCTGAGGCAGAGTTTAAACACACACACACACACACACACACACGCTCCCATAGTAAAGATTCCATAACCCTCCTCACCAGTCTCATAGATCACAGAATCTCCAAGCTGAAAGGGAGGACCTGAGGGTATTGACCCTGACAAACACAGATGAGACCCCCCCAGATAAAACCAAAGGTAGATTCTCAGGTGAGAATGCTGGGTTGTAGCAGTAATGGCAAGAACTAGTGAAATCTGAATTCTTACTGTTAACATGACTTCTTTTGTACCTGCCAGATGGGAACACATTTTGTTCTCTCCCTTTAATTCCGAAAGTAGATCTGTGGAAATCTTCGGGGTGGATTTACGACATACAGGTTGAGCTGTGATCCAGTACTGCCCAAAGCACTGTGAAGACTGGAGCTCTGAGCCAGGAGGTCCGAGGGCCTGGGCTCGAACACAGCCTTGTAGGCCTTGAGGACAAATATTCCAGGAGGAGTTGCTATAGAAACTGTGTGCTACCAAAACCTCGAAAGGAGAGGACCTCCAGGCGATCACCAGCCAGGGATGCTGCAGGGTAAATGCCTGGTGCTCGCCCACTCTCACCGAGGTGTCCAGCCATCATTTCCAAGTGCTCGAGGGGGTCTCTCATGACCAGTACTTTTCGGGTGGTTTCAACCTATTCCATCTCCGTTTTCTTGCCCTCTCCCAGATGAAGACCTGGACCCCCAGAAGGCGCACCCATCTTCCTCCCCAATAAATTTCCTTTTCCTTTTCTTTCTTTCAGTTTCCCTGTTTTATTTCTTCCTTTACTTGGGAGCATTTTTATGACCAGTTTTGCTGGGAACACACCAGGGACGGTCATGAAAGACACTAAACAAGATATATTTCAGCAATAAACAAGATTCTCGTATTTCTCACGGGATCCCAAAGAAATGAGGATGAGAAATAAAAATTCCTGCTGGAGTATTTACAATGTGCTCAGCTGTTGAAATGTTCAAAATGCAATCATGGAGGGTAATTTAGCACTTTTCTAATACAATTAAGGATGGTAATAATGTTGAAGAGTTTGGTCAAATTTAAAGAACCCAGTGAATCTTTAAGGACATGGGTAAAGAATCCAAACCCCCCCAATAACAAATACATTTTGCTGGTTCATAATTAGTACAGTATTTGCTGTTGTTGTCTGTCCCTATGATAGGGGCCCAGATTTGAAAGGATGCAGTTTAGCCTTCCCCTAGGCAGGGAAGAGTATGATCCAGATGTTTCCTTTTGCCCTACCTTCTCAGGCATGTGTAGGCTATGGATACCCCACTATCATGTATGTCTCTGCTCTCATTATTTCTCAGTGAAACTCTCCAGCCAGGGCATTCTTTCCCAACTGTCAGTCATTCCTATGCCGCCTCCCCAATTTTTGTGAAAGCTGAGTCTACTTCTCCTATTCTTTAAATTTATTCGTTTTTTAACTTAAATTTGTTAGAGCAAAAAATAAATACTTAAAAAAAAGCAGGATTCCTTGAAACAAACCACTTGGGTTCAAATTCCAGCTCTGCCTCTTACTAGTTCTATGACCTTGGGCAATTATTTGATCTCTCTGTACCTCGATTTCTTCATCATTGAATGGGCAATAACAGTGTCTACCTTGTAGGGCTGTGTGTGAGGATTAGGTAAGATGTCAATACATATAAAGCATGTAGAACAATGGCTGGCAAAGAGTAACTGTCCACAAATAACTGTTAGCTGTGACTGTTTATATTACTGTACAGTTGCTGTATTACTTGCAATAGATATAAATATGTAACTATTAAAATTAAAAAGGCTTGCTCCAATAATCACCTCTAGCATCCCCAGTGGCACAATAACCACAGGGAAACAGCATTAACCTATTCTCTTTTTTAAAATGATCTCCTTGGCTTCCATGAGAATGTAAGGTAGTCCCTGACTCCTGGTTTTCCCATTGCATCTCTAGATTCTCTTTCTCAGGCTCCTCATCTCTTGATTCTCTCATTTATAGATTCAATTGTATACATTTTCTCAAGGCAGTTTCACCCCCTCCCATGGCCTTAGCATAGGTACACCTACATGTAACCTTTCTCCACTGGGGTTCTTTGCCTGAACCTCACAATGCAGAGAATGACTCAAGTGCCCATTTTCCTCAATTCTCCCTGGGACATAACTACTAACACCATTCTAGGTGCAGGGGAGGGGTGTTAATTGTTCCAGACAATGGAGGCCTTATGGCATTACGTCTTGCTTCTCTAGTGCAATCCCAGTTGAGAAAGGCTCTTCAACCCCATGTCCCCACCCCTTATTTCTTCCTAAGGAAATGGCACCTGTATCCACCTTGTTGCTGAAGCCAGAAACCTGACAGTTATTCTAGGACCTCCCACCTCCCTCTCCCTGTTCCTCTTCCATCCTTCCTAATCAGCTTCCATTATCTGATAATTCTACCTACCTTCATATCCTTGAATCTTCTCACTGCCACCAACTTGATCAGCCCCATATCATTTTGCCCTACAATCACTTAACAGCAACCCGAGGGGTCGCCCTGCCTCCAGCAGCCCACCCTCCACTGCTTCCTAGGAAAATCTAAGTACAGCCTCATTCTATCACTTCCTCTTTAATGGCTCTCTAATAAAGCCCCAAACCCTCCACGTGGATTGCTGGCTCCTACTGTTACACCACCCCCTCCCTCTCTGCCTGGGATGCCCTTTTCCTTCCACCTGCTCCTCTACCACGACCCCCTCCTTTTGTAAGTCTTACTCATTCTTTTAGTTCTCTTCTGGCATGCTGTACATGGGAGCTCCTTCTCAAAGGAGCAGCGAGTCCTCTTGGATTCTGCAGCCTCAGAAGTTAGCAATGTTGAACAGCCTACAGGCTGACCACTGCACCCTGCAGGCCCTCTCCATTCCCAAGGAGCCTAGCAGATCAAAGCGGGCAGCTTGGCATCTGTCTCACAAAGTGGCTAAACTGGGAGAACTTAGTTCTCTAAAGGTCTGTGCCTCCCTGGTTGGAGGGCTGAGCTCCTGCTTGTGGCTGCTCAGAGCCTGTATTTTCACTGTTGGATGCTTTCCTAAGAGAACTTGAATTAATAGCTCCGTAATGAGCATGAGGGGCTGGCACACACCCCTGTTTTCTTAACAGAACTATGGCTGCCAGCTTCACTGTAGTTGCTACATTGTGAGGCTCTGAATCTCCCGGAGATTCCCGATGGTAGTAACAGCTGTGGCCTGAGAAGAGTTCCAAAAGACTGTGCTGGAGAAGCAGCTAAATTCCTTTTTTTAAAAAAAACCAAAAAACTTTTTATTGATTTCAGAGAGGAAGGGAGAGGGAGAGAGAGAAACATCAATGATGTGAGAGAATCATTGATCAGCTGCCTCCTGCTCACCCCCTACTGGGGATCAAGCCAGCAACCCAGGCACGTGCTCTGACCAGGAATCAAACTGGTAACCTCTTGGTGCATGGGATGGCGCTCAACCAACTGAGCCACACCAACCAGGGTCATGTGTCTCACATTCTTAAAGTATCACTCTGGCTGCTGTACTGAATATTCTCAACTTTGAAGGGCAGGGACAATTGTGGAAAAGGAAGATCAGTTAGGCTATTGCAGTAGTCTAGGTAAATGATATGATGGTGGCTTGGAGCAAAATGATAGCAGAGGAATTGGTGAGAATTCGTGGGATCATGGAGCTGCTAGACTGAAAGAGGAGTGTGAGAAAGGCGTCTAGAATGACTGCCGTGTTTACAGCTGTGCAAGTAGCCTTTTACTGGGTGGGAAATGCTGGGCAAAAAACATGCTGGGAGGGTGAGAGATCAAGAGTCAGATTTTGGACACGGATGCCCATTAGACTTCCAAGTAGAGATGTCATGTTGGCAATGCATATGGGAGTTTGGAGATCAAGAGTGTTATTATATTTTGCTGCATCATGAACTACTCCAAAACGTAGAGGTTTAAAACAGCAACAATTTATTATTTCTTACAATTCGGTGGAAATTCTGCTCAGCTGGGCAATCCTGCTCTAGATGGCATCAATTGGGGTCACTCGCTTGGCTGCATTCAGCTGGTGGCTGGGCTGAGAAGGAAGGTCCAAAGTGGCTTCACTCACGTCTGGCACCTCAGTGCTCCACCGTATGGCCTCTCCACGTGCTTAGCTTGGGCTTCCTTGCAGCATGGCGGTCATGGGAGTCAGCTCCAGTCAGGCACACGATCACAAGGGCAAAGAAACAATGCACTGCACTGTATTGCCAGCGTGTTTTAGATGTTGTGGGCTGAGCATGTTAAAGGTAGGCTGGGCTAAGGTATGCTATTTGGTAGGTTAGCTGTGTTAAATGCATTTTCTACTTAGATTTTTCAACTTATGATGGGTTTATTGGCACGTAACCCCATGGTAAGCGGGGCAGCATAGGTATATACATGCACTGCCTTTACACATCTAGAGAGAAAGAAACCTTTTGGGTAGTGTTCTCAGAAATGTGAGAACATGTCTTTTCCATAAACCCAACAATCCTCTCCTGGAGTCTCATTTGGGTTGAATGTGGGTAACACGTGCAATGCTGAACCAGTTCCTGCATCTGTGAAATACCATGTGCTGACCAGCAAAAGGGAATGAATTCCCTGACTGGTCAGGAGCATGTAAGGCCCACTCCTGTTGCTGGGCGGTCAGCTTCCCCTGAAGCACGTTGGCTGTACTGGGGAAGGGTGAAGGAGCAAAGGAAGAATAAATGCTGAGTAGATGACTAAGAGATTCTGTTGCTAAAGTGAAGCAAAGAACTGAGACAACTTAAGACAGCTTATAGATTGTCCAGGAAAAAATATGTGCCTTTGAAACTGTGTCATTTCAGTTTTTATTCCAGAATCATACAAAGCACTATCATCTGTATTATGTAGCAGTGGCTTTCAAAACTTTATTACCTTGACACACAGTAAAAAAGAACAATACCCTTTACATCACCACCCAGGTCATATATAGTCCTTCCTTCCTTTCTCCCTTCCTTCAACAAATAGGTACTGACCATCTACTGTATACCAAATGCTATTCTAAGCAGAATACAGTAGTAAACAAAGAGGGAGGGAAACAAAAATTCTTGCCTTCAGAGATCTTATCTACTGATAGAACATACAATAAACACCATAAGTAAGACACATACACAAACACTCAGAAACAAGATTCAAGGAACAAAACCTCCTATTACTACATTCTGTCACTCTAATGAAGTAGACAAAGTGTGTTCTCTTCCTATATTGCAGATGGAGTGACATGTAGAGAGATAAAGCGAGTGAGGCAAATTCACCCATAATCCAAGGGAAGCAATAATGAAACTTCATCTCAGGGCTTCTGACGGAGTCCACTGCTGCCCTTTCCCACGTCCTCTGTCTCCTCACAAGTGCCTTAGTTCCTGCTTCTCTGATTATGAAATCTTGATCTGGAGCAGCTCTTCCCTTGCCAGGTAAAACCACGCCGGTACTTCTAGGCCTATCTAGACTGCTGCAGGCTCCAGGATGCTCTCCCGTGCGACTCACTGCATTCTGACTTCCGCTAGCATTACTGCGGCACCAGAGTAGGCTCTGCCACTGTGAACTCTTTAAGAGCAGGTATCACTCATCATACCCACCCCCCCTCCACGAAGCACAGGCTTTTACAGAGTAGATTTTAATCAATACCTATGGAATTGAGTTGAATTTGAAAATGATTTAAAGGAGCAGGGGAGAAAGTGTTTACTAGCCAGGAGTGCATGATTTAGGCAACATCTATTTAAAAGGGTAGGACACTAGAAAAGATATCCCTGGAAAAAAGATCTCTTTGACCTAAGTTATAAAAGTCACACCTTAGGTAGAGGCTTTGATAGTATAAAAACTACAATCCAAATTTTCTATCTCCCTAGTATCAAGTAGATAGATTTAGAACCATGGATGTAGGTCGTGTATCACAAAGAACAGAAACGTAGTCACATTCAAAAAAGTGAGGACCATTAAAGGAAGCTGGTGAGACCTGAGGCAGGACAGGAGCCCGAGCCCCCAGGGAGCTCAGCAGCAGGAGTAAGGGCACCTTTGCCGAAATGGTGACCATTACAATGGGGACAGCTGCCAACTCACCCAAATGAAGAAAATCAACTCAAATTTTCAAGAGAAAGCATCTAAATGGCACAGCCAATTCTTTTGTCCACTTCTGCTTTAATTAGTTTGGGCAAGATGGGGCTATGTGGTTGGTGCAAATGTCTAGGGAAGGAGAAGAAACTTTTTGAAAAGGGAGATGAACTTTGATTAAATACTGACCCAAACTGGAAATTTAAGTTTAAATTTTATCCTACCACTAGAGAGGATGGGGACTCAAAGCCAAGATGAGGTCAGTTATAAGCAGTATATAAAATACTGTACCTGTGATATAGTATAAAATAAATTGAATACTATTAGAAGTAAAAATAATGTAGATTTTAGCTAAATGATCTCTAAGTTTCAGAGACCTACAGATCTATGAATTTATAAACATATATCATGAAAACTGAATTCTCCAACCCATGGTTTTCAGACTTTATTTTGAATTAAGAGATTTCTGATTCTATAGGACTAGGGTAAGGCTGTAGGGACTGCTTATTTAAACAAGCACTCCAGATTCTGTTAAAGATGTGTCATATTGACAAACTGCTTAACCCAACTTCTTAAAGGAAGTAAAAAGGGGCCCAGCTTGCACACGTTTCTAATTAGAACAAAAACGGACAATAAAACCATGCAGGTTCACCACTGTAATAACACTAAGAGCATGTATAAAATTTAAAACCACCACATTTCATATATTTATTTTTAATAGTATTTTGTCACCTAATTTATAGTGGCATAGGTTTATAAATGATGTTTCATTTAGCAACTTAGTTTTGGGTTTTCTTTTAAAACTGAAAATAAGGAACAGTTATGAGTTAAAGAATATTTCAGGATGACATGTTGACTATAAACTCAAAAGGTACACTGATACCAATTCTATGCACAGCAAATATGAATGTAACTTATTTAAACCTTTTGGTTCACATTTTAAAAAGCACCCTCATTTCTTTAAAGTACTATAAATGGCTTTTAAAAGTCTCTTGTGGACATGATGTACTCAGTCCAACTATTTGGGGGCTTAGGGGTGGGGAGTGAGTTTATGTGACCATCTAATTCAGAGTCTGATTTAGCCTTAAAATCAAACTGCATTACAAATAAGTTACAGTCACAGTAGCATAATCAGTCCTTAGATAATACAGCTTCCAAAGCTCTCATCATCCTGGTTACCTTTTTTTTTTTGCTTTCACTTACACATACCTTTCTTTTAAGGAAGTAAAAAGTATTAAGTTCACCGATTCTGAAAGTCACAGCTTGTATAGCACTGAACGATAGTAGCTTTGGCGTTTGATATTACAAAGTCAATGTCATTACAAATAATTTTTTCATTCTGGGTCCAGGCGAGGTAAAACAGGAAGAATAAGATTCCCAAATGCGGAGTCTTGAGTTATGAAGTATCCAGATGAATGGGCATGTGCATGCTGGGAAAGAGTTTTAAAAAAAGGCAAGTAAGCTATTAAGAGTCATAATTCTTCAGCCAAGGCATTAAAATTAATTATCTTTTCTGAGTGCTTGAGATCAAATTTTTTTCTTTTTCTTTGTTTTTTTTTTGAGACCAAATTTATTTTAACAATCAGTGCTTGTGCTAATTTTGTTAAAATACCCAGGAGATGGGCAATAAAAAAGAATTCATATTAACAAGTTGCACCAGGTACTCATCTATCATACATACTTTCTCCCCAATGATTCTTTTCAGTCAATAAATGAGTCAAAAACACAAATGATATACTTTGTTCCATGAAATGGAGGGAAACTAGCAACAATGGTCCCAACGTACTCTGCTTTTGATCAACAAAGCAGGAACTTGAGAAAGAAGGGCAGTAGTTGGAAGAAGGGGGGAAAGGCAGATGAATGCTGGAATATAAATAATAGAAAACCACCACTGACTTCCTCTGTCACTAAAGAAAGGACTGTTTTTAGGTCGTCTAAAGTGAGATTATCTCCCCCTCGCCTGTTTAGCTCAGTCGAATGAGCACTATGGCCTGTGGACTGAAGGGTCCCGGGTTCGATTCCAGTCAAAGGCACAAACCTCAGTTGCAGGCTTGATCCCCGGCCCCGGTCAGGGCACGTGTGTGTGGGAGGCAACCAATCGATGTGTCTCCCTCACATTGATGTTTCTCTCTCTGTGTCTCCTTCCCTTCCGCTATCTAAAAATCAATGGAAAAATATCCTCAGGTGAGGATTAACAACAACAACAACAAAAAGTGAGATGATCTCTAATGTCCCTTCCAATTCTGAAATTCTGAGGTTTAAAAGCACAGATAATGATGTCTCTGGGAATCTTAAATTATCCAAGACCAGAGTAGTACTGAAACTGTTTATTACTATGAAGAAAATGTATTTTTAAACTGATGGATTATCACATTCCTATGGTAAGAGGATGCTTTAAACATTTCCTGTAAAACAGCCATGCAGACATTACAAAAAGAAATCACACAACAATAATAAACCAGTAAGACCATCAAAGGGTCTAATTTGAAAAAAATATATATGTACTGTTAAACTAGCCAGTTCAGCTTTTAAGATCATTCTGTCCATCCAAATACCCTAAACTCTCGTGTGCAAGCAATCCCTTGCCAGGTACAGCACAGAATCAATCATGACCGAGTCGACACCATAAAAGATAGTTTCATTACTTCTGTTTTGGTCCTTCAAATCCTCTGGGCACAATTGAACATCAGCAAACCACTGCAATTATGTGTGGAACATTTTTATTGATATTGCTCCACTGAAATACAAAACGGAATTGTGCTGGCTTCTGAGACCCAGGAATCCCCAGTGAGACAAGAACGGCAGTTACACTTTGCTCACCTGCAACGCTGCCTTCTGCTGGGCGGCAATATGCTGCTGCTCAGCGTGATCCCGGAAGTCCTTATTAAGAGAGGGCCTCGAAAGTGCGATGCTGAAACAGGAATCGTAGTTAGGTGGCTGTTTCACATACAGGCTTCCTTACTTCTGAATCACATTTTTTCATTATATAATATGTTGGGATAAAAAAGACCTTCCGGAATATGTTTTTCCTTCTCCCACTGTCTACATTAATATACACGAAGAAAGCCTGTTATTTACTGGGGCTTCAAATAATGTCCTTTTTATTGATGATTTATGGTCCCCTACTTTCAAACGGATTTGAGGGATTCCAGTCTATTGTAAGTTACATTGATGATGAAAATTGAAGACTTGAATGTTTTGAGCAGAAGGTATGGCATGCAAAAGGGCCCAAGGCAGAAGAGCTTGACATGTTTGGAGAACTCACAGTTTAGTAGGACTGGAGGTAGGGGTTAGGGAAGGGTGAAGCGGGTTGGCAGGGGAAGGTAGGTGCCAGGATAGGAAGAGCTTTGTGAAAGAACTTAAGAAATGTAGACCTCATCCGAGCAGTAAAGGGAGACTTCCAAGGAATGCCATGAGCAGAGGAGCCACACGATCAGAAGCGCCACCCGATAGTTCAGAAAGACCACGGCGATGGCAGACAGTGCCGGTCACCTCAACAGCTGTTCTCTTCTTGCTAATGGAACCGAACTGAGTTCAATTATCAGTGACTTCATGCTTCGGGGCAGGCCAGGCTCATCCCTCCGGGGAGAACTCTGGTGTAAGACAATGCCATCCCCTTTGCTGGTTTCTGGCTTAGGCAAGAGAAAGGTACACCATTTTGAGCAACTAGATTTGATGGGTAGTCTGTTGAGGCTCCTGAGACTATAGTCCTCACTTTTACAAAAGAAACATAGGGTAGGAACCTCCTGGCCTTTGCCTCTCCAGGTGGCTTGGTGCAGAGGTGAGGCCTAGGATATCGCAGTCATATTTTGACCATAAGGGAGCTGCGGACTCATGGAGAAAGGCAGAAAGGAAAGATGAAAGAAAGCTGGATCACTGCTGACACAGTTGTGCCACCGCATTCAACTGCTCTGAACCACCTTATCTTCACATTCCTGATTAACATGTACCCTCATGTGTATGGAAACTGTTGGTTTTTTGCTATTTCCAGATTAAAATATCCTAACCGACATGACTGACAAATGTATTTGAGACTACAGGAAATCCAGTGACAAAGCAGTTATAGGAATGAGGAAAGAAATGACAGTGCCAGGACCAGGGCAATGAAAAGTGGACAGATTTGAAATACATTTCAAAGTGTAAACATAAGAGAATGGTAAATGCTGGGAGACAGTAATTACATGATAAACAATTAAAATTCGAATTTCTGACTTTGATAACTAGTAGATCTGTACCTCTCACTGGGACAAAACACACACACACACACTCTCACTGGGACAAAACACACACACACACACACAAGAATATTAAGTAGTTAGTTAAAGGAAGGGAAGATGAGTTCAGTTTGGTGACTACTAGTTTAAGATGCCTGGAGGACATCACAGTGGAGATGTTCAGGAGGCAGCCTGGAGCTGGGGAGGAAGGACTAGGCTAAAAATGCAAATGTGCCCTAACCGGTTTGGCTCAGTGGATAGAGCGTCGGCCTGGGGACTGAAAGGTCCCAGGTTCGATTCCGGTCAAGGGCATGTACCTTGGTTGCGGGCACATCCCCAGTAGGAGGAGTGCAGGAGGCGACTGATCGATGTTTCTCTCTCATCGATGTTTCTAACTCTCTATCTCTCTCCCTTCCTCTCTGTAAAAAATCAATAAAATATATTTTAAAAATAAAAATAAAAATAATTAAAAAAACGCAAATGTGTAAAAGTTACCCGCACATAATTAACAGGTTGTGAAAGTGGATGCAACTGTCTGGTGAAAAGATGTAGACTGAGAAACTGGGCCTAGAACAGAACCCTGAGGAACATCAACATTCAAGAGATAGGCAGTGGAGAAATGTCTGCAGAAGAAAGCAAGATAGTATAACAGTGAGTGAATGGAAGCCAAAGAATGAGTATTTTTAAGAAGGAGAGAGTGATCAGTGGTGTCAAATAATGTAAGGTCTCTAACTAGAAAAGGATGGTCTAGCAGCTTTAGCCACAAGGTGGTGGTTGCAAGTGAATTAGGCTCAAATCTATTCTAGGGAGTGGGAAGGAGACACCTGATAGTGGGTTGAGGTGTAAATAAATAAGAAAGTAGAGGTTAGTATAAACAACTCCATAAGAGGTCTGGCTGGAAAAGATGAGACAGTTAGGGTAGTGGCTGGATGGGATAATAGATCTGAGGGAAGAGATTTAAGATGGCACAAACTGAATAAAGGGCATTAAGCTATCTAAATTTACCTACTTTGCAGAATGCTTAAAAAAGTGGGACACTGGAGTCCAACCAGCATAGCTCAGTGGTTGAGCGTCTACCCATGAGCCAGGAGGTCACGGTTCAATTCCCGGTTGGGGCACATGCCTGGGTTGCAGGCTTGATCCCCAGTGTGGGGCGTGCAGGGGGCAGCTGATCCATGATTCTCTCTCATCACTGATGTTTCTATCTCTCTCTCCCTCTCCCTCCCTCTCTAAAATCAATAAAAATATATTTTTTAAAAAGTGGGACACTGGAATAATTTAAGTTACAAACAAAACTCATACAAAACCCTTTTCATAAAAGTAGGCTGTAGGGAAAATTAAATATTCGAATTAAAATATTTAAAATAGAATCAATTAAATAGTCTAATTTTTTCAAATCTAGCTAGGGAACAAAATATAACGTAAATTCCAATATTAAAGAAACAAACCATTGCCAACCCACTTGAATTATTTTGTCCAAGATATTTTTTAGATCACTGAACTTAAAAACCACATTATTCTTTGGTACCTAGCTCCAGGATGATTTGTTGAAGATTGGTTCTGCATTAGTAATTTTCTTTTCTCTTTGTCCAATTCTGCCAAGATTGCAACTCTATTTTTGTTTTGAAAACCTAAAAAAAATAAGAAGGTTGGGAGAAGAAAAAGAGAAATAAAAAACATTTTAGAGCTATTTTAGGCCATCCTGAAACCCAGGCAGCAAAATTCTCTTCTCTAACATGATAATGAACTCACTAATAAGTAGTCTCTTTAGATGGTTACCGTTTCCCGACTGCTATTTCCCAGCCACTGTAACAGCTTAATACATGGATATATGCAAAGCATAATGCTGACCAAGGACTTTTAAGACTCAATTCTAAGGAATTTTAATCACCAAGGTATGGATAACAACATTTGTTTTTTAACAAAATCTCTGAGGCCCCAATACTGCAAGGACTAACCTCTATCCTGCGCAGTCAATCTCTGGGAGTGGAGATTTTCTTAGTTCTCACTTTTAGGCCTCTTTATGAAAGTCTCTTTCATGGAAGAATAAAGCATTAGACATACTTAGATCAAAACAATGTTTCTTTTTCTCAACTGCTTTCATTCAGAAATGACACACAATCTTTCAAGGAATAAGTAAAAGAATTGCAGCTGATTAGAAAGCAATTCTGAGAAAGAAATGGAGCATAACTGACAGGGTACAAAAGAGTATGTTCTTTATCGATACTTAACGATGGGCTTGATCTTCCAGAAGATCTTGGCCCAGAAGCAGTAACAAACTATGTTTTAAAAATCTGAATTCAATTCCAACATGTACATACAAAATATATACACTGAGTTTGCAGCATTTTCAGCTCAATCTCGTGCCATCCCACTCCATCCCGCCTGGGATGTGAATCATCCCTTTGTCCAGTGTATCCGTGCTGCACGTACAGTACAGTACGATATTTTGAGAGAGATCACATTCACATAACTTTTATTACAGTGTATTGTTATAACTACCCTATTTTATTATGGTTGTTAATTTGTTACTAGGCCTAATTTTTAAAATAAACTTTCCCATAGGTATTATGTATAGGAAACACATACTATACATAGGGCGCTGTACTATCTGAGGTTTCTGGTATCCAGGGGGTCTGGGAACATTCTCCTCATGAATAAGGGGGAACTACTGTAGTTTACAAACCACAGCTTTAGACCTTTACTTCAACTAATACCAAAGCAACTGATTGCCAAGGCAATCTGCCAAAGGGGTTTAAAAAGAAGGTGCTATACAAATAAAGGCCACAAAAAAGTATTTTTAACGGTTAAATAACTTCTTACAAATTTAGACCTCTAATAAGACTGGCCTTCACAAACCATAAATAGCAATTCATCTTTATACAACTGGGAATATTACATAAATATAATAAGAAAACTTTTAATTTATGTATTAAGTTAAATTTACTAAATTGCCTATATCTGACCATTTTTCACTTACAAAAACAACAACCGTATATAATTCACCAACTTCTCATAAAAACCACATGTCTTTCTTGGCTTGGTTAAGAAGGAATAGCCTCCTTAAAAAAATTCATACATGTTTGACAATCAGAGCACAGGATGCTAGAGTTAACTCCTTGTTACTATGGAAATCAGGTGTGAAAATTAGTAACTATAGGCTCAAAATTAATATATAATTTCTAAATTAATATAGTTTCTTTGATTGTCAGTGTTCTTAGTCCACTAAGGAAGGCTATGTTATTGTCAATCTATTTACTACCTCATGGTTGGCCTGTTATCCAAATAAACAAATGTGTATAAATGATCTGATAATATATTTGATGGGAAATTCAGAAAATGAGTATTATTGATTTCATACACTAGAAACTTCCCTAAAAGTCATGTAATATAAATTAAAGTAAGATATTTATGGACGGATAGGTATATACTGGAATGTGTTATTTAAAGGAATCCAAAAGTGAGTTCTTTGTAAAGTGAAGAATGCTTTCAATGGGAAAGAAAATTGGGCCTAGCCGGTGTGGCGCAGTTGGTTGAGCATCGTCCCTGCACCAAGAGGCTGCCAGTTCAGGGCACATGCCCCGGTTTCAGGCTTAATCCCTGATGGGGACCATGCAGGAGGCAGCTGATCAATGTTTCTCTCTCTCCCTCTCCTGCCCTTTCTCTCAAATCAACAAAAACATTTTTTTTAAAGGGAAAAACTGGTACTCTCCCATGTGTATATATGAAGTTGCATATATTTAAAGCAAGTTACACCGCCAGCTATATTTTCAACTATAGGACAAGATTTTTTTTTTCCTTTTTTTCACAAGAGCCTATTGTATTTTTAGAAGTGAATTATATAGTTACATCTTTTTAGAGATTTAGAGGTACTATACATATAAAATAGAAATTTTTTGAAAAGAAAAGTAAAAAATCCAGTAGTGTTTAAGTTATATGATGAGCAAAATAAGTTACCACATTGGAAAGAACTGAAGTGCTGTTTAGAGAAATATAAATTCCCTAAAGATCAATTTGTTCAAAAGAAAATATTTTATACTATCCTCCGTGAAAAGGAACCAGGGTTCTTGGGGAGTACTAGTTCCATGTCATAGGGAAGGAAAATAATCAAGATGGACCTGGAATATCTTGTCAGAAAGCAAGAAGAGTTTTGGGTTTTTTTAAAGGCTCAGGATATGTTCAAAGAACAGAGAAGCCAGTTTGAGATTAGCCAGGCTGACACAATGGGACATTAGAGAGAATAATAAGTATAGCTAGATGGAACAAATCAAATCTAAAAGCCATGAATTCACAAGAAGATGCAAAAAGGAAAGTTAAAGTACATAAAAAGACAGTTGTGAAGAAAGGGTGGAAATAATTGTTACTATGTTAATAATTAAGTTAGTGTTAACATTTAGGTGTTTTGTTTCTACAAGTATATGTCTGTAAAGTGTAGCTGTGTACTTTTTTGTTTAAGTACAGGAGGAAGGGGTAGATACAGGGAACTGTAGCTAAGCTAAAAAGTTCCAGAAAAGCAAATTATGCACTGGAACAAACTCTAAATTCAAGAGTAGCATACCTTAGTACAAGCCAGAAGGGTAAATCTGCTTTCTTCTGGACCATAGATGGTTTAGGTAAGACTTCCACTTGGGTCTGCGGTCAACCAAGACAACCTCCCAGGAGTTAAGCCACCCACTTCCTACACAGCACCCTAAAATCACAGCTAAGAGCATCAAGAGTGGCCCCGTCAACAGTTCCCACCACTTGATCTGCAGGGTTTATAGATATTTCTACAAGCATTTTGAGATAATTATAAAATATTCAAAGAGAAGAATTTACATTCTTTACTCAGTATTTTACCAGGATTCTCAGGACCAATCCAACTACCACCACATGATCACAGGACCTTGATACAGTATTACCAATAATGAAAGACTCCTTACACAAGAATGGTACCTTGGACAAATTCCAGTTTGAGGATCTGCCTTTGTATATTAAAATTCTCAAAATGTTACTTCAATCCAAGAATAATGTTCCACACCAGCGATCGCCAACCTTTTGGACCTCACGGACCACCAGTATAGTCCGTGGACTACCAGTTGGCGACCGCTGTTAAATCCACACTACTATGGATGCTAAAAAGAATGAGACATCAATAACTGTCTGCCAAGAGCTTATGAGATTCAGCATATTACAATATGATAGAAGGCTAGATCTGAAAGAGGGGTTAGTGGGCACAATGGGATTCTGTCCCCTACATCAGAGACATTAATATACTATAATGTATGGGTCAAGAATTGTTTAGTCATTGTTCTTTCAGTTATCACTATAAGATAATTATGGCACTTGACATTCAATCCCCATAATAAGTAGTCCCTATACTCATAAGCAGTGCAGAAATATTTAATAGAGAAAGTAAAATGCAATAGATCCAAATAAGTAAGAATTTAACATTTTCATCGAGAGCTGGGAGTCTATAGAACATGACGTGGACTCCCTCTGCTGGTGGCTAACGGCAGCAGCTCCATGACACCAACAAAATCTCTGACAAAACAGTAACAAAAGCCAAAGTGGTTTTGACTGTGCTTCATGGTGAATTTGACTGTGGATCAATCAAAGGCCGCACTAAAAATGATTGTGTATTATTGCAACTGCTAAAAAATGAGTAACCAGCAAATTGTAAATCTCGTGTATTTGTGTTACTAGAAGAGATAATTTAAAATTTCATTTTCATTACGACTGCATTGTGATTGTTAGCATATTTTCTTTTCAAATTAGACTTCACTTAGTTTTCATTTCTGTTTAATTTTAATTATTTTAAATATGAGTCCTTATAACTTGGAAAAGAGGTCAAAGACCATAGGGGAATAATGACCTGTGATTTGAGAGAACAGAACAGTATTAGCTGGTTACCGCTGGTAAAGCTATGACTGCAACTAGCTTTTTACTACACTTCTATAAAACTCATGTAACCCTTAGTTTACCCTAAATCCAACTAATACACTAAAATAGATTCAGCGGGCTTCCAACTCCCAGGAATGGCAGAGTAGTTTGGTTACAGTAACCCTATTATTTGAAGACATGAGAGACTGACCAAAATTGGGCAGAAACTGCAACTGGTGAGATTTGGGAATCTGTGACCTTTTGCCTGAAGCACTCCTCGATCCACAAACAGCTTGGACAGCCTCACCTTACTGATTTGAGGTATCAGAGGACAGAGTTCAGGGCTGGCAGAGTAGCCAAATATTAGGGGAGGGACGTAAGAGGGAAAGGCAGGAAGGAGTAAAGCCTAAAACATGCCTATGAAATCCACCCACAGTTTTTGCTTTCTGTAAACCGCACCTATATGGGGAGAGCCCAGGGAGCCCAGCAATAAGCAGCAGCTGGAAGCTAAAAGAATGAGCAGAGGTTTCAGTTGCTGCCCAACACAAGGGAGACAATCTGGAGTAAGAGTTGAGCCAAGCTGTCTGCTAGAAAAAAATCACATTACAGGGGAATACAACAGAATCCAGGATCTCTACAACGTATTAGAATATCCAGTATCCAATAACAAATCACTAAGTATAGTAAGAAAAAGTAAAGTGTGACCTATACTTAAAAAAAGTGCAGTCAACAGAGACCAACTCCAAGATGATCCAGATAATGCAATTAGCAGTGATAAAGGACCAGCATCCAGACTCTAAAAAAACTTCAAAATAAAAAGACATAACCCAGTTTTTAAAAAGAAGCAGAAGACATGAACAAACACTTCACAACAGAAGATTTACAATGGCCAATAAGTATGTGAAAAAGTGCTCAACATTTGTCATCGGGGAAATGCAAGTTACTACTACAATGACAGGACACTTCACACCCCCAAAGTGGCTCCCCCCAAAAAGACCAACAGCCAAGGCTACACGTGGGGCAGCCAGAATTCTCACACTTTGCTGGAGTGAATGCAAATGGTACAGGAACTTTAGGAAAACGTTTGCTCGTTTTTTATAAAGTTAACTATACATTGAGCTGCTCCATTCCTAGATATTCATCCAAATTATCTACAAAAAGGCAGCAAATATTCAAAGCGGTTTATTCACAATGGCCAAAACTGAGAAAACCCCAAAGCCTCTAAACAGGAGAATGATTCAATGAATTGTGGTAAATTAATACCATGGAACTCCGAAATAAAAAGGGATGAACTACTAGTAGATGGCACAACATGGATACGTCTCACGGAGGGCATGAAAGAAGCTGGATACAAACAAGTGCACACTTTATGATTCCATTTATATGAAGACTAAGATAACACAAAACTGTCCTGGCTGGTTTGCTCAGTGGACAGAGCATGGGCCTGCGGACTGAAGGGTCCCAGGTTCGATTCCAGTCAAGGCCACATGCCCGGGGTTGCAAGCTAAATACCGGGTGGGGGGCGTGCAGGAGGCAGCTGGTCAGTGATTCTCTCTCATCATTTATGTTTCTCTCCCTCTCTGAAATCAGTTAAAAAAAAAAAAAAGACAAAATTAAGATTTTTAAAAATCGGAACAGGCCATACCAAAGATGAGTAACAAAAAAGTATGGTGGGTCAAATAGGAATTTAAACTTGATATGGAAAAGAAATAGAAGTTTGCTTTAAGTTTTTGAAACAGGAAACTACTTACAAAGTAGGATTTAATATTTTGTAGAGATTAAATCTTATCTTTTAAATAAAAACTTCTTTAGGATGTGTCTAACTTGACTTGCCTTAGAGAGCTAGCTTAATACAGACGAAATGTATAATAAAATTTTTAGAGCAAATGAAGATAAAGGTATGGATATAGCTTGGTGACAATATAACTTCTTTAAAAGTGGTTCTGATTTCCAGTAAAGAGCAAGAAAACAGATGTTAGAGGAGGACCTAAGGTTTACAATGTGAATAATCTTAACACAGATTAAAAGATAGGATTAATAGCCATTAAGGATCTTATATATCTGATACAATGTTGGACTTGCTTTAAATAATGGGGTGTTACTTTGCTATTTATTTTTTATTCTGGCTATCGTAACTGCCCTATGCCAAATTTTCTATTAAAATATGTTTACTATGTAGGGGGAAAGTTTCTAGTAACAAAATACGTTCCAGCATGCATTACCTTGTCCTGAAGGGTTTGCTGCCATCTTCCTATTTTCTGTTTCAACTATGTTCAGTGGCAAGTGGTCAGCACTTTACAATCACCTGTAAAACACGTGTACATGCATACAAAATGCACCATACTTTAATAACACATGAAAAGTGGTGGGGAACGGCTAGCCTTCCTACAGTGAAACGTCTGCCACATCTTCATCTCTTCAGAAACATAAACCTGAAAAGCACACAGACTGAAAGCACAAACTCTGCAAGCTCGAGTTTTTCATTACAGCGTGAAGGTTAAATATTCTTGCAGACGTTGTTATCAACATTGAGCACTGCTGTCTTTCATATGTCATTAGGTTGTCTGCCAAATAGCACCAAACGTTATCAATCAATTGATAACATCGATACGGTCACAGTAGAAGGAAGAAAAAAAAAATCACTCATCTACGGTGCCTCTCGTTTCACTTACAAAATGCAGCCAGCAACAACTGTGCACACTGGGAGCTAAAATGGAAAAAGAAGGGAGATCCCAAATAGGCAACATCGGACTCCTGCCCTCTAGGAACACATACTCGGTGGGAAAATAATAGTCTCATTCAAGCAACCATGCTAAAACACACACACACACACACACACACACACACACACACACACAAACGGTTAACAAACGCGCTCTTTAAAGGGCGTCAACACTGCTCAGGAAGCTGAGAGCGAAGGGCGCTGTCGGCGCGCTGAGGGTGCCTCCAGGGAGCCCGGGAAAGTACAAGCGCGAGCAAACGGAGGTCGGTTTTGAACAGAACACGGTCAGGCGTCTCCCGGGGCTGAAGCGCAGAGCTAGCGCGGTCCCGTTAGGAAGGCTCATCTGCGGAAGGGAAACGCCCATCAGGGGCGCGACGGGGCTGGACCCGCGCCTCGGAAGGGTCCCCGCCGGCGGTCGTGGAGGGCAGGCTGGGCGGGGGCAGCGGCGGACACGAAGGAGGGGAGCAGTGGGAAACTGGGAGGCGAGGAAAGCGGAGAGGCCACTGCCCAGTGGCAACAGAGACAACGGCAGCCAGTCAGCACCGGAGCCACACACCTCCATCCCCCGGAGCCGCCGGGCGGCCCTACTTACCGGGGACGCGAGTGCGCCAGGGACGGCCTCACCGTGGGATCGCGCTCTCCAAGGGGGCGCGACCACTTCCAGGCAGGCAAACCTAGCGCAACGTGCAGCTCTACAACCTTCCCGCCCCCGCTGCACTTCCGCCTCCTGATGACGTAACCCGAGGAGCGGAAGTCCCGCCTCCCGCCCGGGCCCCACAGCCGCTGGCCACGCCGATTCGTGCTTTAACTGCCGCCTCAGCGCAGGTGTCACTTCTCTGCCGAAAACTGACAGCCGAAGAGGCTCCTGGGAGATGCAGGCTGCGCTTCGGCGGACCCGGCCGAGTGGGGCGGAACGCGGGGACACAGCTGCTGGCTCAGCGAGGTAGGGGCGGGGCGGAGGCCGACTGGGTCCCTAGTGCCTTCCAGCGGCCCCTTTCATTGTCGAGGTCGCCGGCCGGAGAAAAGCCACCCCCACGCCGGTCTTGCGACGGCGGGAACCCTCTGAGTCTGGGGCCGAGTCCCCGCTGCTGCCGGGACTCGGAGGGCGTGTCTTCCTAGGCTGGGTTCGCTTTCAAACTGTAACACCCATCTCGGTTGCAGGTCCACACACACCGGATTCCCAAATCCCGGGAATATTTTCCTTTTGTATAGTTTGTATAATTATACACATAAGAAAAGAACTCACCATGGGGAAGTTTTCAGTGCTGTTTAGTCATCTGTGTTGAAGAAATGGCTGGGCCACTTCTCAGAGCTCCTAGTGGGATTTCCACGTTTACGTTCAAAGCTAACCCTCTATTGATGGGAGCCGCCTGGGCTGCGGTCGTTAACCCAGGATGCATCTTTTCTAGAATGTGAACATATGCTCTTCATAATGGGTGTCTTCTCGGCAGTAAATATTTGTGATGTGCTGTTTGGCTGTGCATGGACCCGGGACTAAAGCAATAAGACTTCCAAGCATTGATTGAGTGCCTGGGGCGCGCGAGGTGCTCCCTGTGCGTCAGCTCCAGGCCTGTCATCTCTGGTCTGCAGGAGACTAAGAAATGTTGAGTGACTTATTCTATGTTAAGCAGCCAGCAGTTTCAAGAGACTATCGGTCTGCCAGATGCTAAGGCCCAGGTTCTAAAATCTCACCCCTGACTTCCCTCTGGAGGAAGGAATTCCTCTGAGACCAGCTCTTGCTGACTCATCTAGATAGAGTGGAACATAGCGACTTGGTGGTTGGCCAGGATCCCTTTTCAGTGGGAGGCGTTTTTTATTCCTAGCGTGACTAAAAAGATGATCAAGATGTAGATGCCGATAGAACCTTAGGAGAACCTTTTGGTTTTAGGTTGCCTGACTAGACAATACAGAAACCAGGGCATAAGAAACCTCCAAAGATAAAAGTTCCAAATGGACATGCTGAACAACCGCTTATTTAAGGAGAAAAGGGAGAGAGGGGGCGGGTTTCTACCCCCAGAACAACATTTTGCAACTTCCTGGCAAGTTCAACCTCCCAGGGTTGGGAGAATATTAGGAGGAGAAAGATCAATGAACTTGCTGCTAATCATTTTGCCCTTTACTGGTGGGTGTTAGCCCTTGAACCCCTCTATCTTCTTCTTGAGAGATTTTTGTAATTTCTGCCTCACAAGAATTTTAACATATTGGTTAATAGTAGGTCAGTTTACTTGAGTTCAAATTCCAGCTCTGACATTTAAAAGTTGAGCCCTTGCCCTAGCTGGTTTGGCTCACTGGATAGAGCGTCGGCCTGGGGACTGAAGGGTCCCAGGTTCGATTCCGGTCAAGGGCATGTACCTTGGTTGCAGGCACATCCCCAGTAGAGGGGGTGTGCAGGAGGCAGCTGATCGATGTTTCTAACTCTCTATCCCTCTCCCTTCCTCTCTGTAAAAAATCAATAAAATTATTTTTTTAAAAAGTTGAGCCCTTGTTGAACTTTTTGGTGCTTCAGTTCTGTCATCTGTAAAAGGGAAATAAAAATATATGAGGGACCAATTCACATCCATTAGATGGCTATTTAAACACCCCCCCCCCCCCCGCACACACACACAAATAAGTATTGGTGAGGATGTGGAGAAAATGAAACCCTTGTGCACTGTTGGTGGGAATGGTACAGCTGCTGTGGAACAGTATGGCAGTTACTCCAAAAATTAAAAATAGAATTACCATATGACCCAGCAATTCCATTTCTGGGAATATACCCAAAAGAATTGAAAGCAAGGCCTTGAAGAGTTAGCACACCCATATTCATAGCAGCACCATTCTTAACACCCAAAAGGTGGAAGCAACCCAAGTGTTCATTGACAGGTGAATGGATAAACAAAATGCGGCATATATATATATATATATATATATATATATATATATATATTATTCAGCCTTAAAAAAGTACATTCTAATATGTTATAGCACACATGAACCTTGAGGACATTATGCTAAGTGACATAAGCTAGTCACAAAAAGACAAATACTGAGTGTGATATTGTGACTTATAAGAAATATATATTTCTCATATATATTGGTCTTCGCCACAATTCTTGGCTCACAGCTCCAGAAACCTTGGGTATTTCCCAAGCGTTGAGAGGGATAAAGGTGTCTTTTGTTTTGTTCATGAGGTGGTTTTGGAAAGCACCTACAGGTGGGGACTGGTTGCCAGGGGAGCCAACCAAGTGATTACAGGTTGGGAGCATTCAGTCCCACCCCAGACTTCCTGGGCTGGGGAAAGGGGCTGGAGATTGAATTCAGCCACCAACTGCCAATGATTTAATCAATCGTGCTTATGTAATGAAGCCTTTATAAAAACCTAAAGAGGGTGTTGGGAGAGCTTCCAAGTTGGGGAGACAGAAGGCTTCCATGTGCCCGGGTGCGGGCCCCAAGTTCCATGAGGACAGAAGCTCATTTGTTTGGGACCTCACCCTATGTATATCTTCATCTGACTGCTGATTCATATCCTTTAATATCCTTTGTAATAAATCAGTAATCTAGTGAGTAAACAGATTAATTGAACCCAAGGAGGGGTCTTTGGAACCTCCAATCTGTAGCCAGTCAGTCAGAAGCACAGGTAACCTGGGCTTGTGTCCGCCATCTGAAGTGTGTGTGTCCGGGAATGGGAGTCTTATAGGATTGACCCCTTAACCTGTGGAATCTGATGCTTTGGAATTGGGTCCAGGAACTCTATTTACTGCATGATTCCATTCACAGGAAGTACTTAGAGTTGTCAAAATCATAGGGACAGAAATCAGATTGGTGGTTGCCAGGGGTTGGGGGGTGGGGGAAGAGAAAAATGGAGAATTCTTTAATGGGTATAAAGTTTCAGTTTTACAAAATGGAAAGAGTTCTGGGGATAGATGGTGGTGATGGCAGCAACTATGAAAGATCTGTGTTTTGCTGGATATCTTGGTACTTGGTCAATAGGTCTTAGCACCTCCATATCTACTAGGGCAGTGGTCGGCAAACTGCGGCTCGAGAGCCACATGCAGCTCTTTGGCCCCTTGAGTGTGGCTCTTCCACAAAATACCGACTTCTGCACATGGGCCACGAAGTTTCAATCGCACTGTACGTGCGCACCCACACGTGGTATTTTGTGGAAGAGCCACACTCAAGGGGCCAAAGAGCCGCATGTGGCTCGTGAGCCACAGTTTGCCGACCACGGTACTAGGGGAAAGTCCAGGATAAAAGGAATGCATGTTATAGTCCTATGGCTCTGTCAAATGATAAGGAAACTTGAGGTAGCAGTGTGTGAATTACTTCATCCTGAGCCATTATGTTTATTATAGACTTTCAGTATCAAAGTGGAGTTGATAATAGTCCTCACTTTCCAATGAAGCCACCCTAATCCTCTATTGCTATTCTGTGATAAAATATTTATAGGAAATGCATTAGGCTAGACAGCCTTTAAAATCAAGTGCGGAGAGCCCTGGCCGGGTGGCTCAGTTGGTTGGCGCATCCCTCTACACCAAAAGGTTGTGGGTTTGAATCCTGGTTAGGGCACATACCCAGGTTGTGGGTTTGGTCCCCAGTTGGGGCACCTACAGGAGGCAACCAAAAGATGTTTCTCTCTCTTTCCTTTCCTCTCTATCTAAAAATCAATTTTTTAAAATTAAGTGTGTAGAGATTTGAGTAAATTACAGAATTAGTTACCTATTGCTTGTAACAAATTATTCCAAAAGTTCTTGGTTTAAACCAACAGATACATATTTTCTTGCCGTTTCTGAGGGACTGGAATCTAGGCGGTGGGATCTTTAGCTTGGGATCTTTTCTGAGATTGCAGTCAAGATGCCACCTGGAGCTATAAGGTCATCTGAAAGCTCGGCTGGATAGAAGGATCTGCTTGTAAAACTCACTCACGTGGCTAATGGCAGGAGGTTTCAATCCCTCATCACACAGGCCTTCCCATAGGGTTGCTCATGATGTGGCAACTCACAGCCAGAGCAAGTAATATAAGAATTAAAGAGAGTGACCAAGATAGAAGTCACAGTGTCTTTTATAACCCGAGTGTGGAAGTGACATACCCATTGCTTCTGCCATATACTGTTGATCACACAGACCAACCTTGATACAGTGTGGAAGGGGACTACAAAGCTGCGAATAACAGGAGGTGCGATCCTTCGAGACCGTTTTAGTCTATAACAGAATACCATAGACTGGGCATCTTATATGCAACAGAATTTTATTTATCACAGTTCTGGAGGCTGGGAGAGAGATAGAGAGTTAGAAACATCAATGAGAGAGAAACATCGATCAGCTGCCTCCTGCACATCCCCAACTGGGGATGTGCCCGCAACCCAGGTACATGCCCCTGACCGGAATCGAACCCGGGACCCTTCAGTCCGCAGGCTGACGCTCTATCCACTGAGCCAAACCGGTTTCGGCATAGACTGGGCATCTTATATGCAACAGAATTTTATTTATCACAGTTCTGGAGGCTGGGAAGTCCAAGATCAAAGTGCCAGCATGACGGTGAGGATGCACTTCCTGGTTCATAGATGGCTGTCTCATTTGTAAGGGCACTAATCACATTTATAAGAGCTCTGCCCTCCTGACCTAATCACCTGCCAGCAGGTGCAGATTGAGGCCCAGTGAAGTCGAGTCTTATCCACAGTTTGCAAGCCCAGTCTGTGGCACAGATAGCAAAGCATTAAGTCACTCTGCCTCTTTCCCCGTGGAGGGAGGTAAAGGGGTGCCTCCTGTCGAACATAATAAAAAAGAATCTGGAGGCTTTGGCTACAAATAAATGACAAAGATTTATTCATGGGTCTTAGAGTTTGCAAACTGTAAACACAGCTAGAGGAAACCCAGAAGTGTTCCACAGAAGAAAGAAAAAGTATTCATTTTTATAATGTAACTGTAGCACAAGAGAGAAAGGAGCCCTGCAGTCTTAGCTATTTGATTAGTTCATTATGATGAGTTCAGCCGTATGGATCATGAAGATGATGAATTTCAGGTGGTCATCAAGAGGGGCATCAAGCAGTCTGGGCACATAGAGGTTTTCTTTGAGGAGGCCTTACACTGGACTGGAATCCAGGCGCATCAACATACACTGCACTGATGATAGTCTGTATCATGCCTAACACAGGATTGGAGAGTTACAGAAAAGTTTAAAAGTTCAAATGTCAAAGATCAAATACTAGAACAAAAGAATGCTCCTATTTATCACTTAGGAATTTATAAGGGTTTCAGGAGCTCTGTGCCAGGAATGGGGGGTAGGGGGAATGGTGCAAAGACCAATATATATTTTTTTCTATGATTTCACAAGGTCAGAAATAGACACAGCTCACAGCTTTTTTGGTGCAGGGAATAGGTGAGAAAAAAAACAAATTATTAACTTCCAAATACTTCCTCTGAGATTAGATGAATTTAATAAATTCTTACAAAACAATAATTGTTTCTGGTTAGTGCTGAATGTCCATTTTTTGGCTTTCCCCCCCCTATCATTTGTGATTCTGGAGTTGCTCATGAATTATTACAGTATTCACAACAGTTGTGCTTTCGGCTGAGGAACCTTTCTGCAATGTTAAGGAATTGATATTCTTATATTCCTTTGTATGTTGGTTTATATGTCCCATGTATTAAACAACAAAAATTCAGTTGAGTAAATGTACAGATTAAATTGGCTTTGTTCAACAATTCATGAATCAGGCAGCATCCTATTTAGTAAATAGGAGTGCCAAAAAGCTGCAGGAAAGGAAAGGTTTTTAAAGGCAGAGAGGGGGGTAGGACAAGGAAGAAAAGGATTATTTCAGGCAAGGTCACCTTCCTTTGGGGGACAAAAAGGGTCCATTAGGTGGATACCTCACGGGTGCTGAACAGGACATTTCAGACTGACCGATTAAGATTATATTCCTAGGGAATGTTGAAGCTGAAATTAAGTTAGGAACTAAGTTTTGCTTCTGTGATGTGGGCTTAGCAAAAGTGATTCCATTTGGGGTCTGTTGTTTCGTAACACATGAGTGAAGCATGACAGATTATTTGCTGTATGACTCTAGATCAGAGGTTCTCAACCTGTGGGTCGCGACCCCTAAGACCATCGGAAAACACATATATAATTACATATTGTTTTTGTGATTAATCACTATGCTTTAATTATGTTCAACTTGTAACAATGAAATTGGGGGTCACCACAACATGAGGAACTGTATTAAAGGGTTGCGGCATTAGGAAGGTTGAGAACCAATGCTCTAGATACTACTTGAAGGGATGGTAAAGATTGCATTCTAAGTGATAGTTTAGGATACAGTTAAAATATAAACGAATATTCTGAGATAATGATTTATCATATGCATCACCATTTCAATGTGGTTTTGTTGTTGTTAATCACCTGAGGATATTTTCCCCTTGATTTTTAGAGAGAGTGGAAGAGAGGGGGAGCAACACAGAGAGAGAAGCGTTGATGTGGGAGAGACACATCAGTTGGTTGCCTCCCTGCACCTGCCCCGACCAGGGCTGGAGATGAAGCCTGAAATGGAGGTATGTGCCCTTGACCTGACTCGGTTCCTTCAGTCCTAGGCTGATGCCTAGGGCTCAATGTTGTAATATGATATATAAAATTTGTGCCGAAACCGGTTTGGCTCAGTGGATAGAGCTTCGGCCTGCGACTGAAAGGTCCCAGGTTCGATTCCGGTCAAGGGCATGTACCTGGGTTGCGGGCACATCCCCAGTAGGAGATGTGCAGGAGGCAGCTAATCGATGTTTCTCTCTCATCGATGTTTCTAACTCTCTATCTCTCTCCCTTCCTCTCTGTAAAAAATCAATAAAATATATTTTTAAAAAAATTTGTGATTCAGTTTTGAATCTAAGTATTACTTTAGTAATTGGCAATTTCAATTGCTTCCTTAACAGAGGACATGTTTTATCTAAATTGAAATTAATAAAAAGCCATCTAAAAAGTATAACCACTTAAGGAAGTGTGTCCAATTGGACATTACTATTGTTAAATTGATTATGCAAAGAGACCATTAGACTGAGGGGGTTCTAATGCTGTAGCAGCCTGCATAAGTGAACCAAAATCTAAACATGCAAATATCTTAAGGTTACAGAATTGAAGCCTAAGGACAACCAATTACAAACAGCCAACTAGGCTTTAAGCTATTCCCAATCAATAATTACCTTTTCTCTCTGAAGTGTCTCCCCAGTTCCTGTCTGTGGAGCTCCCCTAACCTTTTCCCCTTTGGTGCTGTCCAATTGGAATTGATTTCTGCTTAAATAAACTTAAAAATTTTAATATGCCTCAATTTATCTTTTAACACTGTTCATGGAACACAATTTATGTGATACATCTTATAATCTTACTAGAGGCCCCATGCACAAATTCGTGCACCAGTGGGGTCAATGCATGTCATAGGGAGTGGTTGAGTGGCCATAGCATATCATTAGCATATTATGCTTTGATTGGTTGAATGGGCGACCGGACAACTGGACACTTAGCATATTAGGCTTTTATTTTATAGGATAATAATGTAAATATTATTTTGCTCCTGTAAAAACAATAGAGAGACATTTTATAAACTGTTTATGTATTGATTTTATTACTCATATCAAATATTAACAGACCACCTAGACATGAAAAATAATAGAGTAAGTTGTCTTTGATATTTAGCCAACTTTCAGTCATTTTGAAGCCATAGCTTTACACACATTTGCAGCTTGATTTAGAACTTTCAAGTATTTAGACAGACGGAATGTGAGCCTGCATCTGTAGTCTTGCCGCAGGTCCCACAGATGCTCAGATGGGCCTGACTAGGTGTACGTTTACCTGTGCTAAGCCTGTTGCTGTGCTTTCATCAGCAGCATAAGAAAATTAAAGTTGAAAGATTTGGGTATTTTTTTTTTAAATCTTAAATATAAATGTGGGCATTGACACCTATTTCATTAGTCGATTAAATAGTGGTCATCCAGATGGCTCATCATATGCTATGTTATATTTTATATTCAGAATGTAGTTAGAATATTAAGAAACCTTTTAAGATCATCTTCAAAATAAAGGTGCTGAGGACATACCAGCTCCAGTTAAAAATACACATTACGTATAAAGTTAACAGCAAAGAGACATAATTCTGAAGCAGGAAAAATTTGAATAAGTAAAATTGAAGTTTTTTAAAAATGGAAAATACTTCTGTAGTACACCTCAAATTGTATGACATGAATTCAACCTTGCTTGTCAACACCTCTCACATCTGATGAAGGTGAGGTAGGACACAGAGGAACATGTCTGTACGGTGGAAGAGAGGATTGCAACATGGCTATAAGTGGGAGCCTAGGACTGAGCCTGGAGGTGTCCTTGCTGCTGTTGAGTAGCGGATACGTTTAATTTGAAATAGAAAGCCATGCCTGTCATAAGAGTTTCTTTTAAATGCTATGCACTTTTAATTGGGGTGTAAAGGGGATTTCTTACCGTTCCTTTTATAGTTATATCAATTTAGGAGTGGAGAAAGGCAAGCAGGAGGTCATCTGACACAAATAATACTGCTTAGCTTTGTAAAAGAAGTAGGGGGCATTGTAAATGTTTAACTCAGATGTTTCATGTTTTGATTTAAAATTTTTTTCTTAGTAGAGTGTTCAAATTACAAAAGAAATAAATGCTCATTGTAATGTGTGAAAGTAAATATTATGAAGTTGTAGAAAGAAAATGGTAATCTGATTCCTGCCTGCCCTGCTGCCCCCTCACCCCAAGATAAAACCCTTAACAGCTTGGTCCATATCCTATTATGTGTTTTCTATTCTCATGTAAACACATACACATATACCTTCAGTCATATACAGTAATCCCAGTATACATATTACTTCAGCACTTGCCTTTTTATTTTTTATTTTATTTATTTATTTATTTATTTATTTATTTTAATCCTCATCAGAGGATATTTTTTAAAATATATTTTATTGATTTTTTACAGAGAGAAAGGGAAAGGGATAGAGAGTCAGAAACATCAATGAGAGAGAAACATCGATCATCTGCCTCCTGCACACCCCCACTGGGGATGTGCCCGCAACCAAGGTACATGCCATTGACCAGAATCGAACCTGGGACCTTTCAGTCGCAGGCCGACACTCTATCCACTGAGCCAAACCGGTTACAGCTTATTTATTTTTTAATCTTTTTTTTTTGCACTTGCCTTTTTAATTTATCATAGACCTCCTGATACATGAAGCTCTAATTCCTTTTTTACTGCTGCATTATATAGTGTGGATGTTAATAGTAATGTCCCAGTGTTGCTCCTTAGTTGTGACAAATGTACCTTAACTCTGGGTGAGGAGTATATGAGGACATTGTACTATCTTTGCAACTTTTCACTAAATCTAAAAGTACCCTAAAATAAAAAGTTTAAATTAAGAGGGAGAGGAAGATCCTTTTGCTGGCCGCATTCTTCCTGAGGGAGCATATCTAGGCCAAGAAAGCATCCTGCCTTCTGACAATGAGTTGCTTACTTTGAACAAATTATGTAGGTGGGTCAGAGAGCAATTCTGAAAAGTCATTTCCCCTGTCCAAATTCCCCCAGCGAGCTCAGAGAAGCCTTCCCGAACAGCAGATTCCGACCGCCCTGACCATTCCACGCATCCACCCCAGCAAGCACACTGGTTCACAGTGGCATCCCCGGTCCTCCCCTGCCTCAACACTGCTCAGGATCATCAGAGGCTTCTTTGCTGGACATGTTGTCCTGGTTCTTGAACCCTGGCTCTTTTCTTCACCATTGACACTTGCCTTGACCACCCTCCCCTTGCGTTAGTGACCAATTCAGATCCCTTACCCTGTTTTTTTTATTTTTTATTTTTAAATCTTGGCTCCCCACTCAACTCTGCACAATCTCTATTTGTGTGTTTATTATTGATTTTAGAGAAAGAGAGAGGAAGGGAGAGAGAGAAACCTCAATTTGTTCTACTTATCTATGCATTCATTGGTCGATTCTTGTATGTGCCCTGACCAGGAATCGAACCTGAAACCTTGGCATATTAGGACAACACTCTAACCAACTGAGCTACCTGGCCAACTGCACTGTCTCTTGATTTCTGTACCACCTGAAGCCGTACTGGTAGGTGAGAGATATTCTTTCTACTGCCTTTCACTGCCCGACTAGCCGAAGGCCCCCTGGGTCTCATTTGGAAGGAGTGGACAGTGTGTAGCTTCTCTTATCCATGTGATGGGACGCCATCAGCAGCAATATCTCTACTCTAATAAAAATACAGGAGCTGTGCAGATGAGAGTAGCTTTAAAGAGATACTATTCTCTTTTATTAGTAATTATGATTTTGTAGCATATGTTCCATTTTGTAAAGAGAGCAGTGACATGCTTTAGTTTCTGGTGTCTTCTTCAGTTTCCTGATTCCCAGACAGTACTGGCCATGTACCTGTGTATCAACACTACGCAGGGTTCTAGGTAGTATTGGGCTAATGGATGGAACCAAGTCAACAGAGCAGACCTTAATTCTGAGGCTGTACAGAAATCCAGGGGTCGAGGTGAACCTAGAACTCTGCTCTCATTCAGTGTTAAATTACTTTGCTTGTACCATCAATCACTTCCTAAGATCCCACTCCAAGGGACTAGATGTGTGGCTTCTCCTAGGAAGAACGTGGGTCTGCCTTGACTTGATGACAAGAAGCAGTTGAATGAGACTAACAACCTTATAAGGTCAAACCTGGAGGAGCCAAGAGACACTATAAGCACTAGAAATTTGGAACTGAATGAACCTTCATTCTAGTGTAGGACAGCATGAGTTAAGAAGTCTTGTAGAGGACTGAGTTTGATTTTGTAGAAAATGAGCTTTCCAACAGATAAAACTTCTAGAAGTTTCTGGGGGTTTTGGCCTATGCCCAAAGGCTACTATTCTCACAAGCAGAGAGAATCAGATCAATGGGTTGTAGCGAGCGCAGCTTCCTGAATCTCCCATTTTCTTCACGAGTGGTGGTGATGGTGTGCTGCCTGTCATAGCATAAGAGGCCTGAGCTGGGGCACAGAAAACCAATCAGAGAATCCTGAAGCTTCAGCATAATTAATTACCTCATACAGCTGGCAGTGTGAGGGAAGCCTTACCATTAGCAAGTCACCTCGCCTGGATCTATATAACCTGGGTACTGAATATACTTCTCTTGCTGTGGCCCCAGCACCATCTTGCTACTCTGCCCACAGGTTATACAGAAGGACAAGGCTTTGTGCCTGCAGTCTCGCTCCCTCTGTGTGACTAGGATGAGCCTGTGGGCCTGTACAAGTCACCTGGTTTACAAAGCGCAGGAGGGGCTGGCAGAGCAGGCTTGGCTGGAGCTACCACAGTGGGGCAAAGGTGTGGGAAGAGCGGGTGGAATTCAGAGGCAGGAGCTCTGTTCCTCTTATTGCTTTTTCCACATCTTAGAGAGCAGTGTTTCTCAGCTTTTTTTTTTTCCTTATCACTGCCTCCACTGGGGAAAAGTTGATTAGATTTAAATTTTCGCTAATGAGAAAAAGCAAATATTAAGACATAAGATTTTGGCTGGTAACTTTGGAGGGCCACAGCCCTTGTAATATCTAAGCGTTTTTTGCCCCACCCCCACCCCAAGAGTCTATTTCCCCTTTCGAGAATGCATGTGATAGGAGGATGGTTCTGCTGATCGGAACACCACGACCCACAAAGGGAAACTCGCTTCTTCGCTTCTCTCCTGCCTGCTTGCATTCCTTGTCTACAGAATCTCTAAGGATGAATTCAACTGTGTGTTACAGGGATCCCAATTAAACTGTCTGAGACCACAGTGGTGTTTATGGTTTACTTAAGATGTCCGGGGTTAGGTGCAGTGCTCACTGGTGCCCTCAGAACACAGGCTCTCATCTACTCTGCTATCCTCAGGGTATGGGGTATGTCTCCACTCTTGGCCACAAGATGGCTGTAGCAGCACCAGGCATCAGAACCTCACAAAACTGCATTTGTAGGGAGAGAGAGGAAGAGACAGGACAACAGTGAAAAGGGGCAGATGACTGGTAGGCAAATAAAAGTTACTGAGCACTCTCTTTTTTAATTTTAAATCCTCACCCGAGGACATGCTTAGAGAGAGGAATGGAGAGAGAAACACTGATGTGAGATAGAAACATAGATCAGTTGCCTTCCTTACGCACCCCAACTGTTGTACAGGGCGACACTCAACCAACTGAACCACTCCAGCTGAGCCTCTTTCTTTCTTCACTCCTTTACCTTTTGGCTTTACCTAAACTAGTATTCCCCAAACCCACGTGGACACTATGCATCCACTTGGAAGGGTGCACTAGCAATAGCACTAGCTGGTTGGCCTTGAACAAGTTACTTAATATCTCTGGGCCTCAGCTTCCTCATTTATGAAGTTAGGATCATGCACTAGATGCCTGATTCTGTAAACTTATAAATAGCGCCAATGTGGAGATTCTTGAATCCATCTTTTGATGAAGATACACATGCATTTCTGTTGTGGTCTGGGAATGAAACTGCTGGGTCATGTGATATCTGAATGTTCCTCTTCTAGATGCCCTTTAAGGATCATTCCTAGTAATGGACCCACACACTTTCATGGAGCACATAGCCAGTAAATAGGTGTTTCTATCTTATCCAAAAATTCACGGTGAATAAGATTCCGTGCCAGGGCTTGTCAGCTCAGTATCTTCTCCAGCCCAGCCCCTGCTGGGTGGCCACCACAAAAGGATACATGCACACCCCCACACTCCAGAGCCTGCTTGTGAAGAAAGCCAAGTAGCAGGTGTCCCCTGTGATGGTGGTGAGTTGCATTTCTATGGCCAGAGGAGGCCCTTGTTACTAGGAGCCCACAGGCCAGCCAAAAGAAGTTTCTGGAGCTCTGGAAACTATTCACTCCATCGTGAGGCACTTCATAGCCAGCACTAAAAAATGAATGTCAACAGATAATTTAGTTCATCTGAGCCCCTCTGTACTTGAAGCACCTGGTAGGTCCTCAATAAAAATAACCATAAAAGCATAGGGTAAAGTTCGCTGCAATAGCATTTTGTAAGAGAAATTTGTGTTTTAAGCACTTTTCAGGAAACAGGAAATTTCTCCAAAGCAAGCACTTAAAATACTATATACAAAAGGAGGTTTGGAATGTCAATTTCTGGTTTAGAGAAATGGGTGGAGCTCTAAGAACAGTGTCTGTCAAAGCACAGTCTATACACCAGCATCAACATGAGCATCAGTTGTTAATAAGACTTAGATTTCAGCCCCACCCCAGAATCAGAATCTCTTAGGTGGGGTCTAGAAGTTGGCACGTGAACAAACTCACAGGTAGGTGGTCCTTGGGCACCAATCCCATGATCTGTGCTGCATTACCCACTGCAAAGGGTCTCCATGTTTTTGGGGGCCAGGCACTTCAATATAGAAAGATAAATGTCCTATCATTTACCCTCAAGCATCTCTGCTGGTTCTGGGGCAAGGTCCAATTTCTTGTTTGCAAAACTCTTCAGATCCTAGCCTCAAGTGGACCTGCTGGCTTTTGCTTTTTCCTGGGATGCCATTGGCTGAATTAAATCATCCACACAATTTTGCCTCTGTTGGCGACAGCGCCTTCTCAGTTGTCCCTCTTGTTTGAGACAGCCCTCTGTGGCTTTGTCCATGTCACTCTGAATGCTCTTTAAAAACCTCCTTTGTCCTCCTTAGCCGTCCACTTCAGAAGTGCTGGTGTTATTTTGAGGCAGGGTTTGGGATACCATGTAGAATAAAGCCATGATTGTATTAAAAACCAGAAGAGGGTGAGCAGCTAACACAAACATGAATACAGCCTAAGCACATGCTGTACCAGGGGAGAGAAAGAGAATGCTCTGTTGTGGCTCTGCTTTGTTTCTGAGGTCTGGGTGCTCATGTAAAGTTCTCACAGACTTGCTAGTGAGATTTACAGGATTCCAGCTTGGCAAACTTACCAGTTTTGGGGCCCAGGGCCCTGGCCCCTGCAAGGCACAAGCCTACATGCCTAAGATTCCCTATGGATGCGGGAAGGCCCCAGGCTCAGTTCTTGGGTTCTGTGCCCCAAGAACTGTGCCTCCCCCCCCCCCCACATATCTAGTTTGTTCTTCCTCAGAGCTCAGCCCTCCACAAATTCCACCAAACGCAATAATTTTCTGTTCTGACATAAAGTTTTCAGGCCCTGGCCAAGTAGTTCAGTTAGTTGGTGTCGTCCAGATGCACCAAGGTTGTGGGGTCGATCCTGGTCAGGGCCTGAAAGAATCAACCAATGAAGCATAAATGGGAGGAGCAACACATCGATGTGTTTCTCTCTCCCTCTCTGTCTCTCAAAACCAATCAATAAGAAATAAAATAAAATCTCATAAAAACTTCACGTTTCCTCCTTAGCACCATGTTGCTTTGAAAACCTTTCGTAAAAACATAGTCACCTACTTTGGGACACTTAACGTTATTTCACTATCAGTTTTCCACCACAAGGAACACTGCAATACAACAGGAAATGGTGAATATGAATAGGCAGTCCTGGGCTAAAAATGAATGGTGGAAACTTTTACCAAAATGTTTTCCACCGAAGTTCACTTTCTTTAGTTTTGATGACTACCTACTGGGTCATTGTGGCCAGATGCCACTGACCAACCAGGAAATTGAAAAATAAATAAATAAACTGTTTCAATTTTGAATCCAGCCTTTCAGGAACTCTGGTTTTATGTTTTTGTTTTGTTTTAGGGGTTTTTTTTGGCGGGATGGGAGCATACAAATTGGTACTCTGACTCAAACTGAGCAAATAGAGGAGTTTGGAGTGCAGCATGTTTAATTATGAAGATGTTGGGATTATCACTTCATAAGAGTAGCAGAGGAAACTTGACAGAGGGGGAAAGGAAGGGAGCGTCTATGCCACAACCAGTATTTTGCTAGGAATACGATTTCATTCCCACAACACTACCTTGCTCCCTGTGCTCCTCCCTTTAGGTTAGAAAACAGGATCATTAATGTTAGGCAACTTGCTCAGGGTCACCCACCTGTGGTGACCAAGTAGGACTTCCAATGTCAATCACATTTAACTCTTCCTTGGTGTCCTTGAAGAGAAAGCTGTGTGGAGTCTTAATAAAACCTCCATTATGGTACGGCAGCCTGGTTGCTAAAATAAATACCGCCATTCAATAAGAAATCTCTATGCTATACTTCTATAGAACACTCATTTCCAGTTATATTCATGCTGTTTATTTTTACGCCAATCAGAAGAACCATGAATAGGGTCTGTAGCAGTTGTCAAGCAGCTGTTGAATATAAAAGTGTTAATCTTACCCAGTTCCAAGAGGACCAGACATTGGCATCCTGTAAGGTAGATGCAGCACTTAAAATTGTTCCCAGTGCCCTCTGAGCCCTGGTCTCCCCACAAGGCAGACACGTGCGGAGACAAAAGATGGTAACTGAGGACGAAGGCCCAATGAATCACGCTGGGAGAATAAGGAAGATCTTTGAAGCTCATTGAGTCTCTGAGTGATATTTTGGGTCAGCTTCAACTTTCTGCATTCTCCTCCTGCCGAAACATCACTTGTTTCTAGGTTAAAGTGTGGTGTAGACCACAGTGAATCCCAGCTTCAAGATTTGTGGTGAAACGGGACAAACCGAAAGTTTGGGAACAGATAGGGAAAAAATGTGCTCCCTCACAATAAGCCACCCTACCTGTTACATTGTTAGTATTGATTTGTTCTTGCCTGGACTGATAGCCTCTACTGACTTGGCCTAAGAGCAAACGCTGCAGAGACAGGTAAGGTGGGAGAAGGAAGTGAACTTCCACCCCACGTGGCTGAAGCAATGACTGCCTAGCTCCACTCTGCTCGCAAAGAAAGCTGAGAATCCAGCTCAGCCAAAGGCCTGAAAGGAAGCACAAAAGCATGAAAAAGAGCTTAAATCTCACTGTTCTTTCAAAAAGCTTCAGTTCAGTCCAGGTGTGAGTTTAAAGTCCTATCATTGGTAGCACTCCCTCTCTTTACTTACTGATGTTCGCTCACGGGGTTTAACCTTACATAAACGCAGCTTAGCTGCAGAAGCAAGATGGCACGGGGTCTCAGCGTGCATCTGAAGAAACCCCAGGTCATCTCCTTGAATTGTTCTCTCCTTTGAGCCTAATAATAGTCCTTTATGCCACTCCTATTATGTCTCACAATTCCTTCCATTTTGGGTTATTTTAAGGGTCAGAAGATCCCGACCCAGGTGCGTGCTCCAACGCCCCCATCTCCAAGCGTGGCTGCCCGTGGGCGCACCAGTAAACGCGGGTGGAATGGAACAGGCTCCTCCAACGTCTTTCTCCACCTCCGATTTCCGTTAAACATCTGCGCTGGGCACAGCGCGCAGCCTCCACAGGGCCGCTCTCTAGGAGGCGAGGTTGGACACTAGGAGGACCCAGGCCGAGGGCTCAGGGCGCACTTCCTGCGGGGCGGCGGGCGGGGC
>NW_005871091.1:500089-502104 GCF_000147115.1 Myotis lucifugus | reverse complement strand
CCCAAAGCCTTTCAGTCCACGGGGCCAACTCCGTGCGCGACATGCTGCACCCGCTGGCCGTCTCCAGCAGCGATGTAGGCCGTGGGCGGCGACAGCACGCCCAGCCCGGACCTGCTGATGGCCCGCAGCTTCGGCGACAAGGTGGGGCGCGCTTAGCTGGGGATCGGGAGGGTTGTGTCTCTCCCGAAGGGGATGATGGATTCCCAGCTCCCTTGGGCACCGGGCCGCGCCCACCCTGGCGCCCCTTCCCGGGGGGTGGTGGTGGTGGTGGTGGGGGAACAGCCGTTCCCTTGCCCCCAGAGCCTTTCCTTTGGAAAAAGCGTTTCCTCTCTGCCGCCCCCGTGGGGTCGAAGCTGCGGGGGAAGCGGCCGGAGGGGACGGGCTTGCCAGGCTGTGGCGGGTCTGGAGCGCTGGTGAGAGAGAGAGCTGGTGGGAGGGGTCCCGCCTGCGGGTTGGGGCCGAAGGCTTGCGGGCAGTGCTCGGCGCCCATGCCCTGGGATGGGGTCCCAAGTTCCTCCTGGCGCATCCCCGGAGGCTGCGCTGCAAAGTAACTTGTAGGTCCCTCCAGTTGGCTGGAGCTGCCAAGAAGTACGAGTTAATGGTTTTCTGCAGCAGGTCTGGGCAGCGTCGGTCTCACTGCCAGTCATCTTTCCCAGTCTGTCATGTGGGGCGGGATCTTTGTTTAGGTTTGTTGTGTGCCCTGAGAAGTCACCTGACTCAGACCCCAGCGGCCGGGGGAGACTCAGCTGTGGTTTTCTGTCTGGGCTCCCTTCACCTCTGACGGCCTCCCACACTATTTAGGTTTGGCAGACACTGGTTTTGTGGTCGATGGAAAGAAAGCTCGCCCTTTGACCTTCTTTGTGCAGAGAGAGGCTCCTGATTTTCTTCGAGCAGCGTAACCCTCCTGCTGCTTTGAGAGACAGCAGAGTCCAGTGGCGGGGAAGGGGCCGCATCCCCCTCCCCCATCGCCAGGTCAGCTGTGACCAGGGCTTGAGCCGCGATTGTATTAGTGCTGCTGTTGACATTTGTTACTAGTTGCAGAAATTAGAATTGTTCTCAACACTTGTGATCAGGATTTCCTCCTCCTAGTAAAATATGAAATGAATTCCTTCTTGTTCTACTACTAAGTGAAATTAGGGAACCACTGATTCTTAAAAAAATGTTCTTATTGATTTTTAGAGAGAGAGGAAGGGAGAGAGAGAGAGAGAGAGAGAGAGAGAGAGAAACATCGATGAGAGAGAAGCATCAGTTGACTGCCTCCTGCATGCCCCCCCTGGGGATTGAGCCACCACCCAGGCATGTGCCCTGACTAGGAATCGAACTGGGGACATCTTAGTGCATGGGATGATGCTCAACCAACTGAGCCACACTAGCCAGGCTCCATTGATTTTTTTTTTTTAGGGAGAGTAGAAAGGGGAGGGGGCGGGAGAGAGAGAGAGAGAGAGAGAGAGAGAGAGAGAGAGAGAAGACACATCAATTGGGCCAGGGATCAAACCTGCAACCTAGGCACGTGCCTTTTACCAGGAATTGAACCCGAGACCTTCGGTGCATGGGCCGACCCTCTGACCACTGAGAACACTGGCCAGGGATAATTGTTGAATATTTAATAAGTCTCCTTAGAGCTGTAAGGAACACCAAAATGACATCATTCCCAAGGGTCTGATTTATAGTAACTCACTTTTCCCTAGAGGCTAAGCAATATAATTTGTTTCTCTAGGAGTAACCTTTTCCTTGAATCTTGGCATGTGCATATATGTTTTCATAACTCTGGAGAAATTTCTGTAGAGAGAAGCTGACAGGCATCAAAGGTGAATCAGGACCAGTGGAAGGAAGGCTTCCCTTTGCCCTGCTTTTTCTTGCCTGGGCAGCATGCAGGGCAGGTAGGAACATTGAATGCGCCGGTTTGTCTTTAAAAAGAAGTCTGTTCTGCCCTAGCCGGTTTGGCTTAGTGAAATAGAACGTTGGCCTGCAGAGACTGAAGGGTCCTGGGTTCCATTCTGGTCAAGGGCACGTAC
>NW_005871091.1:496440-497307 GCF_000147115.1 Myotis lucifugus | reverse complement strand
TTCACCCCTCTACTCCACCCTTCCTTCTGCTAATGGCCTCGTTTTCTAGCTCAGAAAAGATAGAAGCCATAGTAAAATAACTTCACCAAAATACAAAATGTTCTGAATCTGCAGCCATCCTTGCGTCCTGCCCCCTGTTGCAGTAGAAGAGATTCTCAGTGGATCCTGGACTGTACAGCCCGGCACTCTGGCCTCTTGGAGATCAGACCCTGCTCTGTTGTCGTCCTGCCTCACGATTTCAGACTCCCTCTCAACTGGCTCAGTCCCGTCAATATTTAAACATTCAAGTTGCTCTCGTTTCTAAAACGAAGCAAGAGTGAAGAAAACGCTGCTTCTCTTTCATCTCCTGTCTGATTTTGTGACTCCTCTTCAGCGCCAAACTGCTTGAGAGAAAGGTTTGCTCCTCTTGTCTCTCCTTCCTAACCTCTGGCTTACTGGCCAGCCTCGTGCTGTCTGGTTTCTGACTTTCCTGTTCTGGGCTCCTCGTGACTTCCTTATTGCTAAATCCAGTAGATGCCTTGCAGCCCTTACCGTACCTGACCTCTTGGTTGCACTTGATCCTGTTGAGTACCTCCCTGCTTGAAACACTGTGCTGGGCTTTGTGTTTTGGAGAGTGCTCTCTGGGGCCAGGTTGTCTGGATTTGAGTCCCAGCTCCACTACTTACAGTCTTTGGAACAGCAAATTATTTTATCTCTCTGAGCCTCAGTTTCCTCATCTTCAAAGGAGGATAACAGAGGTACCTACATCACAGGGTTGCTATGGTAACCCATTGAGTTCATTTCAAAAACACACTACCATGAGAGTGTCTGGTATATAGTGAGCCTTTCATAATGTGAGTGCGGTGGTGTTTTATTCCTAGCTTTTTG
>NW_005871091.1:494370-495245 GCF_000147115.1 Myotis lucifugus | reverse complement strand
AATGCTATCCCAGTGCTTACGTCATTCACCTCACTTCATCTCATCATGTAGGCAGTTTCTCTCATATCATCACAAGAAGGGTGAGGGCAGTGCAATAGGATACTTTGAGAGAGAGAAAGACCATAGTCTCAGCCTTTTATTACAGTATATTGTTGTATTGTTCTATCTAGTTATTGTTAATCTCTTAATGTGCCTAAACTTTATCATAGGTAAGTATATATAGGAAGCAACAGAGTATATACAGGGTTTGCTGCTAATTGAGGTTTCTGGCATCCACTAGGGATCTTGCATCTTATCCCCTGCAGATAAGGGGGGACTGCCATAATGCCCAACGTCCACTATCTAAATTTTGGATTATGTTACAGGGGTGCTCTGAAAGTTAAATGAGTGTTTAAAATAGTGTCTGGCACACAGTAAATACTAGGTGTTGTTATTACCTTCGAAGCAGACGCTGGAAAAGCATTTAACTGCCGGTAGTTTGAGAGGTGAAGGGGTGAGACAGGGGAGGGAAGGCAACCAGTGAAAGGTGTTCCAGAGCAGGTGCTCACTGAGCAGAGCTGGAGCTGTACCCCCCGGGGGCCCCTGGGAGCCTGTATAGAACGTGCACCTTTGTTATCCCTACCCCAGGTCAGGGAGCTGGGGTTCAAACAGCAACCCTGTCGGTCATTGGTTGAGCACTGCTAGGTGGGGGTGTGTGGGCATGAATCCCCAAGCACTTTCCAGCCTGCCACATGAGTGAGCAAAACAGGTCCAGCAGCCAGAGGAAGCAGTCAGGCCAAGAAATGCAGGTGCCGGCAGCTGGAAGTCAGGACAGCGGCACTGGACTGGCCAGGCCGAGAGGATATGGGTGGGACACAGACATCGCCTACTACGGT
>NW_005871091.1:492536-494169 GCF_000147115.1 Myotis lucifugus | reverse complement strand
AGTTTCACTAGGGCTTTGACTTGCTGGATTCAGGGAGTGGAGTGGTCAGCAGTTTGGTGTGCAAATGATAGAAATCCAATGGCACTGCATTGTTCTCAAGGGTCACCAATTGTGGCATGTGACAAAATTTTCTTCTTTTTAAAGACTGAAAAATATTCCATTCTTTGTATACTAGAGGCCCGGTGCATGAAATTTGTGCGGGGGGGGCGGGGGCAGTCCCTCAGCCCAACCTGCACCCTCTTCAATTGGGAGCCCTTAGGGGAGCCCTCTCCAATCTGGGAGCCCTGATGGCTTAGGCCCACTCCCCGTGGTTCTCTGCTCTCTGCGGGGCCTGGCCGCTTGGCCCAGAGGCTCTCTGCGGCCGGGGTGGGACGCTTGTCTCATCGCCGCGGCGATGAAGCAAGCTTTCTGCCAGGCTGCTCACACTGCCTGCTCTCAGCAGCCGCGCCCCCCCCGCCCCCCCCAGGACTGGGGCACTCTGGCGGGGATGAAGGGACTGGGCATCACCATCTTTGTGATGGAGTGATGGTTAATTTGCACATTACCATTTTATTAGATAGGATACATTTTCTTTATCCATTCATCTGTTGATTGGCTGTTGTGAATAATGCTGCATGAACCTGGGTATGGAAATACTTCTGAGAGATATTTCAGTTCATATATATATATATATATATATATATATATATACACACACCCAGAAGTGGATTGCTGGATCATATAGTAAATCTATTTTTTAAGAATTTTTATTGATTGATCAATTGATTGATTTGAGAGAGAAAGAGAGAGAAAGATAGATTTGTTGTTCCACCCATCCATACATTCATTGGTTGAGTCTTATATGTTCCCTGATTGGGGGTCAAACCTGCAACCTTGGCGTATCGGGATGATGTTCTAAATTACTGAGCTACTTGGCCAGGGCCTATAATTCTCTTTTTACTTTTTTGAGGAACTTCCATATTGTTTTTCATTATGGCTGCACAACGAAAATTTTACAATCCCCCCCAGCAGTGCATGAGGATTCCCATTCCACGCTCACCCACACTTGTTTTCTAGTCTTTTGGTAGTGGCATTTTAATGGGTGTGAAGTTATGCAAAGTTTTGTGTCCTTTGCACAAAACTTTGAAAGTTTGATGTAGACCTGTTTGTCTTATTTTTGCTTTTGTTGCCTATGTTTTTGGTGTCATATCCAAGAAATCATTGCCAAGTCCAATGTCCTGAAGCTTTTCCCTTGTTTTTTGTTGTGTTTTTTCCCCCCAGGAGAGTCATAGTTTCCAGTCTTAGGTTTAGGTCTTCAATCCATTTTGAGTTAATTATTGTAAGTGGTGTAAGATGAGGGTCCAAATTCATTGTTTTGCATGTGGATATCCAATTTACCACTTCCACTTGCTGAAAAGACTGTCCTTTCCCCATTGAGGGTGTATATACTTTTAAAGCTCATTTCTTACCAATATTAATAAACCAAGTTATGTTAATATTTGAAGTGCTAAGTGTAATGAGGAATTTCTCTGTACTGTGCACTGTATAAGGGCCTTATGTTCCTTGGGAGTTAAATATCCAAATTCTGGGAATTGATATAGGCCTGGGGACAGGTCAGGTCTCAGATGTTCAGATAATGATACCTTATTATAAT
>NW_005871091.1:471053-492190 GCF_000147115.1 Myotis lucifugus | reverse complement strand
CTTATGTTCCTTGGGAGTTAAAATATCCAAATTCTGGAATGGATATTAGCCTGGGACAGGTCAGGTCTCAGATGTTCAGATAAATGATACCTTATTGTAATTAGAACAAAAGTGGTTATGGGATGCTTGTTTTATTGCAGAAATGGAAGCCTAAGCCTTCTGTAGAGCTATTTACTTAGGGTAGAGATATGTTCTAAGGAATTGGGCTTGTCATTCTGCTGGCATCGGCAACTATGCTGCAAAAATGCAGTATCGCAGCCTTTCTCTGCCCTATCTGGGCAAGAGAATCTGGTTTATTTCATGACTCACACCAGCAGTTGTGAAGGACACTTGGTCTTTTCGTTCATTCCTCCGAGATTTATGTGGGCCTATCGTGTACTATGCCTGAAGGATACATAGATGAACAAGATGACCTCACCTTCCAGGCACCCGAGATCCAGGAAGGGAGACAGAAGAGGTACAAGTGAATAATTGCGCTTTAACATGACGATAAGGGTATGATATGCAAAATGCCATGATGGTAATCAGAGTGGTTACTTTGCATTAAAGAAATTCTAAAATTAAGCATGTTTGAAAGAGACCTTAGGTTTGCTGTAATAGGCAATAGCTACATTTTGTCTTTTAAATTAATGGTCAGTGTAGGATTTTCGATGACAATTTGAATAATTGTTTTCTGGTCTGATTATAATGGGAAATTCTTTACTATTCAGCCCTTAGATTTTATTCTGTGTGTGTTAATCCGATGAATGTTCTTTACCAGTAAATCCGAAGTTGGCTACAACATTTGAGGGGCCCAGCACAGAGATAAAATGCATGTCCCCTTGTTAACAAGTATTAAGAAGTGCATGATAGCAGCAGTAGCCCTTGTGATCACACAAACTGCACAACCACGAGGTTGGCCCGGAGAGTATTCTTTGGAGGTACTGGCTTTCAGGCCCAGTTAAAATCACCCCTCATCCATTCGGTGTTCTCGTTCAGGACTGTTTTCATTCTCTGGGTTAGCTTGCAATGAGTCGGGGGTCACAGGGTTTGCTCCTCCATTCTGGATTGATGTGGAGCTTGCTGGGAATACCCATCCTCTGTCAACATTCTAGCAGTCCCTGTTTCTAGAAAAACTTACCGTTGTCTCCTCTACGCTCAGGTTTTCATGTTTAACATATGCTTGGGACTGCTTTTCATTTTTCTAATTGTTGCTGCTTCTCTTTTCCTTTGTTCTGATCTCTTCCTCATCCAGGGTGTTCAGCACATGCTCCCTCAGTTACCGCCACCCTCACCCAGAGGCAATCGTACTGTGTCTGTACTCATTACTGACACTTACAGAACACGTACTTTGGTTGGGAGCACTCTCCTATGGTGCAGTTACTATCTCATTCCCCTTTGGCAGCCGAGGAAATATAGGCTCTGAGAGGTGAAGTATCTTGTTCAAGTTCCCAGAGCTCGAAGAGAGTAAGGCTGGGATTTGAACTTGGGCCTTTGTAACTTCAGAGCCCACTCTCTTAACCACCGTTGCTCTAGAACTGTCATCCTTTCCCTAACCTTTCCCTCCTTTTTTTTGAGCACTTAAATGCATTAGGCACTGTCCTATATAGAAAGCACAGTCCTCAGGCCAACAGGAATGAAACCAGCCTCTACTGTATCTCAGCCTGTGTCTCTTCCCTTATTTCAGTTTCTAGCCTTTTCAGCCTGTTCCTCCTCGTTGTATCAGTCATGCCGTGTTAGAGAAGTGTCCTAAGGCTCACTGCCTTCTGTCTGCTCACTCTTCCCATCAACTGGCAGGCTTCTCGGTGAGAGGACTTGTGGACTGCTTCCATCTGCCTCGCCATCTGCCCACCTCTTGCCTCAGCATCAAGCAGGCCCCCTGGTCCAGGTTCTGCCCCTACTACTCACTGCTCACAGTCAGCCGCAGTGGCTATTTTTCTGCTGTAGAATCCCAGGCCCTTGGAGCTGCAGAGGCCTCGAAGTGCCTTCTTTTTTTTTTTTTTTTTTTTTTTTTTTTTTTTTTAAATATATTTTATTGATTTTTTACAGAGAAGAAGGGAGAGGGATAGAGAGCTAGAAACATCGATGAGAGAGAGACATCGATCAGCTGCCTCTTGCACACCCCCCAGTGGGGATGCGCCCACAACCAAGGTACATGCCCTTGACCGGAATCGAACCCGGGACCCTTGAGTCCGCAGGCCGACGCTCTATCCACTGAGCCAAACCGGTTCGGCTCGAAGTGCCTTCTTAGCATCTATGGAAATGATCATTGGACTTTTCTGCACTAATCTTTTAATATAATTAGTTGATTTCTTAATATTGAACCATACTTATAATTTTAAGTCCAACTAGGTTTGCTAATGTTTTATGTGGAATGTTAGATTTATTCTATATTTTCTGTTTATTATGCTATTTTTTCCTCCCCTTTCTCCATTTCCTAACTTTGGGTGGATTGATCAAGTGTGCTTTGTTCAGCTTTATTTTCCTTCAAGTTCTATTTCCTGTTTCTATTGACTAATGCTTATTATTCTACTAGAGGCCCGGTGCACAAAAATTTGTGCACTTGGGAGGGTCCCTCAGCCCGGCCTGTGCCCTCTCGCAGCCTGGGACCCCTCGGGGGATGTCCACCTGCTAGCTTAGGCCTGCTCCCGGGGGATTGAGCCTAAGCTGGCAGTCAGACATCCCTCTGGCAGCCTGGCAGCCCTCAGGGGATGTCCACTTGCCAGCGGGGAGCAGGCCTAGCTGCAGTTGGACATCCTTAGCGCTGCTGAGGAGGTAGGAGAGGCTCCCACCAACACCGCTGTACTGGCAGCCGTCAGCCTGGCTTGTGGCTGAGCAGAGCTCCCCCTGTGGGAGCACACTGACCACCAGGGGGCAGCTCCTGCATTGAGCGTCTGCCCTCTGGTTATCAGTGTGTGTCATAGTGACCAGTGATTCCCAGTCGCTCTGCTGTTAGGGTCAATTTGCATATTACCCTTTTAATATATAGGATTCTTCTACATGGGCATGATTTAATTAGTGTCTGTAACTTTCTCCAGAACAAGAAGAGGCCTCGGGCTTGCTTTTACTTCCCCTTCTTTGAAATCATTCAGAATTGGAGCTCCTGATTATGATCACTCTTTTTTAAAAAAAATTAATGCCCCTTCTATTACATGAAATCTTTCTTAACGGTTGTGTCAAACTTCACAGTAACGTCAGTGCTCCATTAAACTGTTCCTTAAACAGCTTTATTCTGATTTAGTTTTCAGTGTGCTACATTATGCCTGTGAATGACATACGGGAAGTAGAAACCATGGATTATATACATTACATAACAACATTGAGTTGCATGCCTTACTCTTTTATTGTCTGAATGGCAATTTGTCTGAGTCTCTCCCCCACCACCCCCCTTTAAGGCTAAATAATATTGTATGTATATACTACACAGACTTTATTTTTTTGGGGGAAAAAGGGATAAAGATATTTTAATTTTGAATGACATTGGTAAATTGAGTAATTTACATTGTAGTACCATGTGGATACACATGATCATTATCAAATCAAGAACTTTCCAAATACCCCCACTAACCCTCACTCACAAAGTCCTTGAAAACAGTATAGAATTAACTTAATGAGATGTGTGGTTGCACAAAGGTAGAATGGGGAGACTCAGTGGCTAGAAGTATTTGAAGTTATATAAATCTTTGACTAAAGAAAATAGAATGTTGGTCAAAATGTGCATACGGCATGCAAATTTCAGTGGTTTATTTAAAAATATTCAATGTGTTGGGGGCAGTGACGGCCGGAAGCCCATCTGAGCCATTGGCCAGGGAAGAGGCAGAGGTGGAGGGTGTTGCATCCCAGTGGGAGGCTGGCAGGGGGTGTGGGGGCCTTTGGAGGGATTGACCAGCAGTTTCCCCGTGGGGCCTGCCCCCTCCTGCCAGGGGTAGAAACCACCCACATCTATATTCTTATTAAGAATTCTTGATATATTCTGTATACAAGGCCTTGTCAGATAGATGCATTTTCTCCCAACACGTGTGTGTGTGTGTGTGTGTGTGTGTGTGTGTGTGTGTAACGGGGATTGGGGGGTGGGGAGAGGGAGGGTTGGAGATGTATTTTTTGATGTGGGCAGTGCATTCACTTGGCACAAAATTCAGAAGGTACACACATTCATCTGGTGAAGAGTTTCTTTTGCCCTTCCTCTAGCACAGCGGTTCTCAACCTGTGGGTCGCAACCCCTTTGGTGGTCGAACGACCCTTTCACAGGGGTCGCCTAAGACCATCCTGCATATCAGATATTTACATTACGATTCATAACAGTAGCAACAGTACAGTTATGAAGTAGCAACGAAAATAATTTTATGGTTGGGTCACAACATGAGGAACTGTATTTAAAGGGCCAGAAGGTTGAGAACTGCTGCTCTAGCAGCAGGTGTCCCTCCCCAGAGGCCACCAGTGTTACCAGTTTCTGAAGAAACTTTCTAGAGATATATGTTATGCATAAATATGAAAATGCATAAATGTAGTCTTTAAAAAAAACTTGTGGTCCCTTATACAGTGTTTTGTACCTTGCTTTACACAACCATAGATCTTGAAGATCGTTGTATATTGGTCCCGAAAAATCTTCCTTTCTCTCTCTTCCCTTCCACTCCCTTCCTTTTTAACGACTGCATCGTTTTTCTTTGTTTCTGTTAGTTCAGCACCACAGTCCCACATGAGAAGTCTGGGCCAATGATTTTTTTTCTTCGTGTACTCTTCCACATATCCCTTGATTTTTCTTGTTAAATTGAGAAAGTTCACCAGCCTGCTGGTATTTAGGTGTATATTTTTCTTAGGTATTTCCACTGAAACCCTTTCAGTTTTACTGCTGTGTCTATATCCTATTCATACTTCATTCCCTTTTTCTGGAGAAAAGACTTCTTACGGATATTTGGGTCTTAATCTCTCCTTTTTTTGGCTTCATTTTTTGGGGGGCTCATTTATTGCATTATATTTTCACTCTGTGTATTGGGAGAATTCCTTGACCTGATCTTCTGGATGGTGGGTTTATTTTTCATCCCAATATTTCTCCTTTTCTATTTAATTGACATTCAACCTCACATGATTAGTTTAGCAATCCTATTTTCGGACCTGCTTTCAGAATGTGATGTCCAAGATGGTGATCTTAACTTAGGGCAGGAATTGCCCTAGTGACCTGGGCTAGAGAGCCCCGACGTTCTAGTCTGCGCATGTGGGGCTCTGTTGCTGCTACCTTCTCGGGGAGGCACATGCTGTTGCTCCCAGCAATGAGACTTGTTCTTGTGTCACCACTGGGTACATGCCTGTGTACATACAAGCATGTATGTACATGTGCTCAGAGACGACAGTCAGTCAGCCTTTGTCCTGATTGAAGTTTGGGCTGGGTTGGGGTGAGGGCAAGCCCAACCATAGCCCCAATCCCCTTTGGTTAAAAAAAGAAGGTTATGAAAGAAGTTCTGGAGATGGGTTGTACACAGTGTGACTGTATTTAATTAATACTACTGAATTGTACACTGTGTGGACGAAAGGGGCCACATGCTAACCTGACAAGCTCAGGGGAGGCCTGCATGGCAGTCTTGCAAACTCAGAGACCGAAAGTAACCACAAAGGGTGGTCTGAAATTAAACTTTAACTAAAAGCAGTTATGGTGGGTAGTTACATCCTAGGCCGGTATCTTCACTGACAAGGTCAACCTTTACCTTAACTGAGACTATCTGTCTTTTTGCATCTATAATAACATATCCTTGAAATGTCTGGGTAATTTGTAACTTCCCCTTTTCTGGACCCCTTGGGGCACAACCTAATGTGCCTGGGCGCCAGGACAGATACCCCAATTCCTTCATTGTTATCATGTTAATTGTTCCTACACCCACCTAAGTATGTGTCTATCATTTTACTTTTTATCCAATCCCAGGGGTTTCCCTGCTTTGCTTTCTCCCGCCTCTCTAGTCTATCACCAATGGATTTCATGTAACCCACCTACGTCCCTTCCTTTGATTGCAATGTATAAATACAGATGTAACTGGCCATTCTCCGGAGCATTATCTCAATTCGTTGAGGTTCTGCTTCCCGGCATATGTCGACAGTTTGGCTCAGATAAACTCACAAAAATTCTTTACAGGTTTCAGTGGTTTTTTACATTAACAACTGAAAACTGGTTAAGGCCCTGGCTAGGTAGCTTGGTTGGTTGGAGCATTGTCCTGATGTGCCAACGTTGTGGGTTTGATCCGGGTTGGGGCGTATGCAGGAACCAGCCACTGGGTGCATGATGGGTGAAGCAGCAAATTGATTTCTCTCTTTCTTTCTCTCTCAATAAAATAAAAATAATTGTTAAAGGTATTGCATAAAACTGATTAAGACGGTAAATTTTATGTGTATTTTACCAGTTTTCTTTTTTTTTTTTTTATAAAAAAGAGGGAGAAAGTTGTAAACCCTGCTTGGCACAGCCTAAGGACATCTTTCTAGAGTCCTGAAAAAACTCCACCGGTAGTTTAGCTGGTGGCAGCTGGAAATGAGAGTCTAAGCCTTTGTGGTAGGGATGGGATGAGGTAAGCAGAGAATGGAGATAGGTCCTTGGAATTGCTCTTGGGCAGGCTTCCTGTCAGGGTGTGTGGCTGATAACAGGGCCATAGGCTGGGTGGACTCTTCTGAACTGAGGAAGTGGGAAAAGAGCTGCTCTGCAGATGGAGAATTTCACAGCTGGTCCAAAAATGCTCTTCCTCTTTCTTTATCAAGTTGCAATCAAAACTCAGTGTTTGCTTCTGTTCTCAGCTACTGTCACTCCTGAATTTGGGATTTTCCCAGACCCAGCATTTCCCACTATGGCCCAGTTAGGTCTTGGTTGCTCAGCTCTGGCTGCATTTGAGGGTTTTGTGTTTTTTTTTGTTGTTTTTTTTTTTGTAAATTTGATCCTATCTGCTGTATCTCTTCCCAAAATTCTTCATAAGTTTTTTTTATTGAAGGACAGTAATCACCCCTGTTTTCTGGCTTTTTAAAAAATGGATTTATTCTCATTTTGATATTTCTTTGGTCATTTCCTTGGAATTTGGAGTGACACAAGTCAATCCCAGGGCTCCGCCCATCACCGTGTGGACTTAGTGTCCCCCGTTCCTGTCACTGGCAGGGCTGTAGCAGCCTCTCCAGCCAGTCTCTCTCCTCATCTGTGCCCCTTCCACGTGACTTTAATAATGGCAGCAGCTATGAAATGGAGTGTTTGCTCTGGGCCGTCTATCATGTCAGAGCTGATTGAATTGCTCTTTCATTTTGTACCCACTGTGTTCCAGGCAGATGTTGTTCTGTTTATGCATTGCCGCTTAGCAAACCTCTCCCAAATGAAATAGGTTAAAACACATTTATTCATATTTCTTGTGATTCTGTGCGTTGCCTCAGCTGTGTGGTTCTTTTTTTAAAAATATATTTTATTGATTTTTTACAGAGAGGAAGAGAGAAGGATAGAGAGTTAGAAACATCAATGAGAGAGAAACATCGATGAGCTGCCTCCTGCACACCCCCTACCGGGGATGTGCCCGCAACCAAGGTACATGCCCTTGACCGGAATCGAACCTGGGATCTTTCAGTCCGCAGGCCGATGCTCTATCCACTGAGCCAAACCGGTTAGAGCAGCTGTGTGGTTCTTGCTTGAAGACTTCATGTGGTCATAAGAGGGCTCAACTGGACTGGATGCCTAACATGATGCACTCGTGGCTGGCAGTTGACTCAAGTGACATTTCCATGTGGCTCAGGCTGCCCAGAACATGGTGGGTGGGTCCCTAGAGGACGTGTCCCAAGAATGAGCACCCCAAGAGACAGGAAGTGGAAGCTGCTGGGCCACTCGAGGGCTCTGCCCAGAATTGGCACTGCATCATTTCTGCGTTACTCTTTTGGCCAAAGCATTCACAGGGCCTGCCCAGATTCAACAGGGTGGATTGATCCAGACCCTATCTCTTGATGGGCAGCAGCCCCATCACATTGATGGCATGTTCAATAGGGGATATTGTTATGGCCCTCCTTTAAAAATTACAGGCTGACATAGACACCATACTGGCAAGAGAAAGGTAACCGATACCAGGTCCATAGCACCTCGTACCGTATGTTTCATTGGCAAAGGCAGGTAGATAAACAGGCAATGGTAGTGCAAATGATAAGTATTAGGAAAGCGCTAGGCACAGGGGCATGATGAGAGCATAGTAGGGGATATCTAAGCCACACTCCACAAGTGTTGGCAGGCTGGGGATGGAGAGGTCTGTTGAGAAGGAAGGCATCTTAGTGGGGATACTTGGAGCTGAGTCTTGAAGCACAAATGGGCAGTAGCTAGGTGAACAAGGAGGATGAAGGCATCTCAGAGCTTCCACCTCCTCATTTGTAAAACAGGAATAATTTATCTGCCTGCCTCAGAGAGTAAGTGAAGGAAAATTGGTGAAATGCTCAGTCAAACCCCGCACTAAGAGTGGGTTCTTCACCTCTCACTCCCATCCGTCTCTTCCCTTGTCTGACCTATGACCTATCCTTCAACACTGAACATAATCCTTTTCTACATGCTCATTTGTGCTACAGATGGAGAAACGAAGGCTAGGATAAGTAACAGTAGGGGAAAGAATGATGGAGAATGGACAGAGTCCAGGAAAGGATCCCCAAAATGGAGTTGATGAGGCTTGTTTTGCTGCCATCCTCTAAAGCAGCCCATCCGTCACTCCATCACTCCTAAGGAGACACCTGAGTTCCCCACGAACACACTTGATACAGAACCAACTGAGGGCCCTCGGAGGCCAGGCCAAGATTTCATAGAATCCGAAGTTAGACCCTACTTTTGCTATAGTTTCACCTCTCAGCACATGGGCCAGCAGCAACTAATTGCTTGCCAAACCTCACTCTCCCAGCAATGCCTCCCACCCCCCATCATGTCTCTGTTGAAAGTATTACATATGTACCCCTCCCCCTTGGCCCTCCTGTCCCCTCCCCACGCCTTCCTTGCACTATCGTTTGTCCATGGGCTATGCATAGATGCATATAAGTTCTTTGGTTAATCTCTTCCCACCTCCCTCTGGACTTTTTACTTGCACTTTTGGAAGCTGTTATCTTCACACCAAAACCCTAGAAGAATGGGTTTCCTGCCTTTTCTGTATGGACTCCTCCCTTGGTGTGGTAACACCATTGTGTTGAGGATTAAGCACAGCGTTTGGCTGACCGCCATTTGTGTCCTCCCCTTCCTTGGGTGATTTTGAGGACTCTGCTTTCCTGGGGCTTGAATTTCATAGTCAGATGAAATTCACTGGGTATAAATATTACCATCTGCTCTTAGTCACAGCCGACAGGGGAAAAGCACTTGGGTCGTTGGAGACAAATGGTGATATCTCCTGCATTTTTGTCCTTGGCGTCGACATTGATGACTCTTCAGCGTGAATGAAGATTGAGGAAGAGACACTGGTTCGACTGTCAACATTTTCTCTTTAGCTAAGGTTGGGCAACCAGTCACAGAGTCCCCTAACTACAGTATTGTCATCCAGCCCAAATTCTCTTCTGGTTTACAAAGTCCTTCCTTGTTCTTTTGGCTCTGAACAGAGCTTTGAAAAAGCCATATTTTTTTGTTTTGTTTTGTTTTTCTAAGTATTTTTAGTACGGTATAGTAGAAACAGAGTGGCTTTAGAATCAGAGGTAATCTTTTTAATCTTTGCCAATTTGATGGGAGAAGTTTCCATTTTGTTGTTTACTATTGATGTTGAACAATTATTGTTTATTGGCCATATTTATATCATTTGTCCATTTATGTATCAAACTTTTTAAATATTGGTTTTCAAAACCTTTGTTATATTAAAGCAGTCAACTTATATATGTTCAAATCCTTTTCCCAGTTTGCTGTTATCTTTTCATTTTTACTTAATTGTGTCTTTTTGACATAGAGACAAAAATGGTTAAATCTGTTCGTCTTTTTTCTGTATGGATTCTACTTTTGGGTTTATAAAATCCCTCCCAAACACAGGATATTATATACTATTCATGTAAATCAGGACTCATCAAACGAAGGCCAAGGGGTCAAATCTAGCCAGCTACCGGTTTTGTACAGTCCATGAATTAATAATTTTTAAAACTTTTCATTTTGAAATAATTATAGATTCATAGGATGTTATCAAAAAATGTGAATAAGGAGGTCCCAGGGGCCTTTTAGCCAGTTTCCTCCAATAGTAATATCTTGTGTAACAATACCAGGAAATTGACTTGAATGCAATCCACAGAACTCATTCAGATTTCTCCAGTTCTACGTGCACTCATTGTGTTTGGGTGCATGTGTGTATTTAGTTCTGTGCACTTCAGTCACATGTATAGGTTTCTGTAACCAGCACCACCACACACAAGGTACAGTCTGTCCCATCACTACACGACAAATGGAGCTGTTCATGGTTTCTGGTCCTTTATGTTGGCTCTTCCCTGGAGCTGGCCAGCTCTTGAAATCCCGTGAGTGAAGTGGCTTGATTTATTTCTCTGACACTGGTGCAGCAGGAATTGTTTGAAGAGACACATGAAGGATTGCTCATGACCGGGTGCTGGTGAAGATGCAAAGATTAATGTGGCGGTTGGGGTGGGGTGGGGTCTCCTGTCCGGTAGGTGCCTATTTAATGAAATTTCCTGTGACAAGGGGGCAGGTGGGGGAAGGCCACTGGCCTCTGCTCTGGACTCTTGGGGTGAGCTCTGCTGGGCCACCCTCCAACCTCCCTAGGCCTGTTCTCTTGTAGAAAAACGGATAATAAGGGTCATCTCCCTTAACCTCCCCCACCTTCGAGTTACTTTAAGGGTTAAATGAGACGTAATGTGTAAAGCTTGCCCAATGCCTGGCAGAGAGTGTGAGCTTAAAACATTTAATTTCTTTTATCTTTCATGACTTCAAGATTGCTGTGAAAAGTATGGGCTTTGTCTGCAAATCCTTCAGCATTTCTTAGCCCCAATAGTTTGCTTTTTATTTGGGGTTGTACTGTGTTTTTGAGTGAACTTAGAGCCCCGGCTCCCAAGGCGCTCAGCTGGCCATCGTTGGCTCTCTGCTCTTCGGGTCATTTGTTCAGATGATCCAAGGAGGACCCTCTGGCCATGTCGGAGTCAGGCTGTGATGACAGCTGGTTGGCTGTTTGGTCCTCTGGCCTCCTTAAATGGATGGACTGTGGTGCAAAATTCCCCATGCGAGTTCCCACAATGAGGGTTGCTGGCTTGTGACAGTGGAAAAATGACTCGAATCAGGTATCAATGAAGTGGATGATTGAAGGTTAGTGGGAGGCAGCTCTCACCTGGGTACGCAATGACCTTGCTTTAGGCCTTTGCGGAACACGGTCACTTTGACAGAACTTCCCTCTTGTCCTAACCTTGGGCTCTGTGGATTTCAGGACAAGCACATAGGGCTGTTGAACTTGGGTTTACTTGTTTTTGTTAGGACTGCAGCATTTCTAATCCTCTGTAATTTACCTGTGTTTGAAACAGATTCCCTGGTATGGCCAGACTTTGTTTTTTTTCTACTTAGAAAACATTCCTTAGAGTTTCTCAAGCCATTTGACATTAATGCTGACCACACTTCTCATCTGTCCTTTCCTCTTCAGGTCCCCATGGGAGGTGGGGGGATGGGAGAGGGTGCCTGGCCATTATAATAGCTCCCTAGAGGATCCCTCTCCTATCTCTAAACTCTCCCCTTTATATTTGTTCTGTGTGCTTTTCCTAAACTCTTTTAATCAAATTTATATATAATTGCCACTTACTTGCTTAAAAGCTAGCCATCCGCCTCAAATTCTTAAGATCCCTCAGAGTCTGGAGCTAATCCCCGGCGGCTCACGGTCTGTGGGGATGACGTTCTCCAGCTGTGGCTGCCGCACTTCTGGGACAGTTTTGCTGATGCAGCGTTGCAGGCCAGGAACGCCTTTCTCTCCCAGGGAGTGCTCGTCTCTGTTTATAGCGGCTCTCACAGACACCCAGAATCTCCACACAGCCTACCTCACCACCTGCCCCGTGCTCTCGGCATTAGCGAGCGTTGGTGTGTTCACCGTGTACACATTCTGTTTTCTTATGGCTGCAGAGCTGGTAGGAGAGCTGGAATTTAAACCCAGGCCTCTGCCATCCTCTGAGGCCGGCAGACTGCCCTCTAATGCCTTCCTCCCAGGGCAGACTTTCTCTAGACTCTAGCACAGCCGGTTTCTCCTTATGCATGTATTTATCACTTTATATCACGTTGCTGTTGGTCCTGGGTGAGTGCCACACCCCTAATACTTGATTCCTCCAGTGAATTCCTTATCAGCTTGCATTCCCCTGCTTCTAGAATAGTACCTGGCCCTCAGTGGGAACTTGATCGGTGTTTGTTTAGATGAATAGGTGAATGAATAGATTTTTTTTCCATATCCTCCAATTTGTGGTTTGTGGGAGTATAGCATCCTGGTAATTGGGCTACTTAAATCTCCCAGGTGTTGGAAAACATCTCTCTTCTGGTCTATAGAATAAATAGAAAGTGATTATTACTTTATCCCATTTCCTCCGCCATCTCAGAGACATAATCAGGTTTTTCATTACTTGGAGAAAGGCGCTTAAAACATTTAACTATGTATATTATAGAAATGTTTTTAGAATATTCCTATATATTTTTGTAATGCATATATTATTCCTTTTAGCTAAATTTTGTCAAACCAAGAGCTAAACCCAGGAGTGGCTTTGAGGAAAGTTAGATCTCCTCCCACCATAGCAGCCTTAACTAAAAAATAATAATATTCTTCACTTTGGACAGTTGACATTTTTCTCTCATTTGTGAAGTGTAAATAAAAGCATCTTGAGAAAGGCTTGCTGTTTACTGATCTCTTGTATATTGGCTTCAAAACAGGCCTCCCCGCCTCCCCACCTCCTTTCTGACTCTGTTTTAACCTCATAGTTTATAGGCAAATAAGTTTGTAAGATTTTTTTTTCTTCATTCATTCCTTGACTTCCTTCCTTCATCTGCTCCTGTCCCTCTGCCACCTGTACTTGGTCTGAAATCCTTCCACTTGCCCTTAGTCACAGGGCTCGTTTCTGCCTTTGAGCTCAGGTGAGAGCTCAGACCGACCAGTATTAAGTGTAAGGCCTTTTCCTTTCATGTCCTTCCTGCCTCTTTTCTACTTTACCTGTCTGGTTACTTGTTGTGAAACTCTTTTGAGCAGTTCTGTCCTAGAATGTCCTAGTCCTGCTTTTTCTTTTACTTGTTACTGTTTAGACTATGATCAGACTCCCGCTTGCTCAGTGCCTCCTCTCCCCCAACCCCAATCCGCCCTCCCTCACCCCCCGCAAGGAATCAAGTCACCATGGAAAAAAAAGGGGTCCCCACATCCGGTCTGAGCCATGTCAGTGGTAACATGGGAATTGGATCTGGAGCTGCCAGGTAGCCAGGTGGATCTTGAGCCTGGAAACCCATCTGCACTGTGGGCGGGAGGCAGGTACGCTTCAGGCTTCTGGAAAGGATGCCGCGGGGAGACGGCCTCAGGCTTTGAGGAGTTCCACGGAAAAACATCTTTGTGGTAAGGCGCAGAATCCAGAATCAATACAACAGTGTTTAATGCCACAAAACTGGTATTGGGAGAACCCTATGCATCCGGTAGGAGAAAAAAATGAAGGGAAATATTTCTTCAAGCAGGTGAAACCTATTGGGATATAGTCACATATTTCCTTCTAATTTCACAAATTCTCAGCCCTGGTTAGTTTTCGGTTTGGGTTGAGGGTTGAAGGATGTCCCCACCCCCAAAGGTAGGGTGTATGTGTCACAAATGATTGAATGGGAGAGTATTCTAGAGGGCATTTTGGACTTGGGCAGCTCATGGAATTGAAATGTATATGTTTCCTCTTTTTAGTTTAGAGAGATGGTTAGAATCTGCAGTGTCTAACTTTCTTTCCCTGCTGGTATTTCTAGGACTCTAAAATGACAGGTTCTCTCTGAAGGAAGATTCAAACTTGCACGCTCACATGCAAAATTTGCACAAAATCCTGGTGTGAGGTGCCCATGGACCCCAGGGAAAGAGTCCCTGTTGTAGAGGCGCTTCAGATGATTTCTGAGGCCAGGACACCTTTAGTCTTGCTAAATGCGCAAGGCTCTTTTAAAGCACAGCTGAGTGGTGTGGGAGTTGCTATTGGCAGTTGCTATTTGTGGTGGAGTCCTGCCCTGTTCTGTTCCTCACTTGAGTGGTTCCTGTTTCTGAAAAGGTTTGGTCTGAGGTGATGATTCATCAACAGGCATTTGATCACCTCGTACACATTCAGCTTTGTATAGTGTAGTGCTTTGCCTAGGTCTTTGTTCTGAACACCAAAAATGTCCTTTCCTTTAATTTTTAAACATTTATTTTATCTTGTTTTATTTTGTTTTAATCCTGGCACCCAGACTACATCCCAGACCATTTAAGTCAGGGTGGAGCCTAGGCATCAGGATTTTTTAAACTATTTTTTTTTATTGGTTTTAGAAAGAGAGGGAGGCAGAGGGAGAGGGAGGTTGGAGAGAGAGAGAGACATTGATGTGAGAGAGAAACATCGATCAGTTGCCTTCTGTATGCACCCCAACCGAGGACTGAACTCACAACCTGGGCATGTGCCCTGATTGAACCAGTGACCTTTCAGTGCATAGTAGATACTCAACTGAGCCACACTGGCCAGAGCCTTCCTTTTAATTTTTCATAGGCATCTTATTTCATCAAACACAGTGTGTTTTGTATATTTAGGACAGTGTCAGATAGCAGCACAAAAACAAGTAAACTAAGACCAGGTATTGTAAGCTGAACAAGTAGCACAGTTAAGAGGTATCGGAGACACATTCTCCTTGAATGTGTGTTTTTGGGGAGGTTTAACTCACCTCTTTAGAAAGCTGTTTGCTTGGGGTTTTGAATCCCCCTGATGGCATGCACATACTTAACCAGCAATAGAGGCAGAACCCACGTGTTGTGGGTCTTAGTTACTATTTGGTTAGGGACAAACTTTTGGAAATACCTCTCCTCCTTCGGTGGCAGTGATTTCTCAGCCTGGGATATTCATGCCATGGTCTCTGCCTTGCTTTTCCATGTGGCAAATTTACTCCTTCTTCTCAAGTTGCCCAGAATCCTTTGCTTGCTTCCTGTATTGTGCCTGGAGCTCTATTATAGCCCTTTTGTGTTGCACCATAGTTAGAGGTGTTCGTGTCCACATGCCCGGCTAGGTTGAGTTATTTAGACACAGATGTCATACCTATTTTGTTTGGTAGCCCTGTGTCGGCACGTTGGCTGATGTGTATTAGGTGTTCAATATGTGCTTGAAATAGTGCATCCTCCTTAGAAGGGATGGAAAGGGATCATGTTTACGTTCAGCTGAGAGTGGGGGGACTCTTTGCTCACAGGAATCACAAGAATGTCTTGAGAGGCGATTGCTAGTCAGGAGATTCTTAGAAAAAGCTAGCCACAGACACTGGACACTTAGCCAGGGAATGTGAACTTGTGCTCTTTCATGTCGACTTCACTGTGATCTCACTGGCGGTGTTGTTTTACATCGGGCCACTGAGTAGATTTTACTTGAATGGCAGGTTGACTAATAGAAAAGCTAGGAAAACATTTTCCGTTCCAAACAGCTTTGTTAACCTACAAACAAAGCTTTAAAACAGGTGGTCTCTTAACCCGGGTCTAAAGAAGAAGAGTCTTCACCTCATAAGAAATGGTCCAGAATCCAAAGTAGGAAAATACGACTTTTCGGGGAAGATGCTAGAAACCACAGACTGCTCGGCCTTGGGAACTTAGAGATACTTGTGCAGTCATCCTTGGAGGTTTTGGAGAATATTTGAGATAGGGATTCCAGAGTGGGGGTGGGAGGGAAGGAGGACTGAACTTCCCATAATAAGCAGGAAGGGTCCCATAACTTAGGACATATCGTTAAGATACATTTGAATAATTCTACAGAAATAAATCCCCACACCTTAAAACTTTATACTGTTTATCGCAACTATTTCCTATCTAGATTTAAAAAATGATAGAGACTTTTAAATAATTACATATATTAACCATCCTTACTGTGGTAATCAACAACTTGCAAAATTCAAAGGTTTGCAGCAGTCATTCATTTCTAAGTCCCCCTATGTGTCCGGTGGCTGCAAGTCAGTTGCTGTGGCTCTTTTCCACAAGACTTTCGTTCTGAAGGAGCAGCCCTGTTTGGGCCATGCCAGTTTCAAGGCAGAGGAGAGAGAACAAGAGAGCTGGTAGGATCATGCAATGGCTCCTAAACTGTCTGCTCCCATCTGGTGTATGTCACATTCGCTACGCGCCACTGAGGAAGTCACACTGAAAGTCAGTGGAGTGGAGATGTGTCCTGCAGGCAGTCACTGGCAATAGAAAGAATGTATAATCCTCTAAAGGGAGTTAATAATTACAAGCGACAATACCGTCTACCAGATAGTTTGTGTCCTCTCCTTTTGTCACTGAATTGTTTAGTAAATGATTTAGTACATGCTTTACATCCATTCAGATTTACCATTTTAAAGTGTTTTGAATCGTTTTCTCCATTTTATGTGTATTAAAATTTTAGATTACTTTGGAGGGAAGTGTGCTTGTTAGTAGAAGTGCTCTGACAAGTTATGTGGCTATTTATTTGTTTAGGTTTTCTATTTCATCTTAACTTCACTTTGGCCATATACTCATATAGACTTCCAAGTTTATTAGCATAGTTATTCATAGCACATTTTTATAATTTACAGTCAGTCATACAGAGAGGTAACACTTAAGAGTTATTGCCTGCTCTCCCTCACCCCCTTTCTATATTGATTAGGCTTCCCAAGTTTTCATTGATCTAATGTATCTTTTAGAAGAATAAATTTTTGCTTATAGCTTTTACTCCTCTGTTTTCAATTTGTGCTTTAATTTTTTATTCTTCCACTTTCTTTTAACTTTTAAATTCCCTCTTCCACTTATTTTAAATGGAAGTACAACGTAGATGTAGCCTAAAGTATTCTATTTCATGGGATAATTTTTTTTCAAATGTATATATGTGCTCTTGAGGACTATGCTTCTTTCTTCATATTTTGGTTTTCTTGTGTCTGAATGATGAGATAGTGCAGATGGATGTATTTTTCGGTTTACTTGTGTCTGATGAGGTGTAATGTAGGCCTGCGAGTTGTCTCCCATCAGAACAAGTGAATTATTGGATCCCCTGTGTTTCTACTTGATGTTAGAAATGTCTCCTTGGATCTTAGGTTGAGTTGAGTAATCAGCTGACAGATGGGTAGAGTGATTTGTCAGTGGGGAAAGGGTCAGAAGAAAGCAAACCAGGGTCCTTGGCCTGGTTCCTCTCTGTTGGACCCAGTGTAGCCTGGCTTCCTTCTTGTTCTAGGTGCCCTCCCCATCTGCGTAGAGACCACCCCTTCCGGATGTGCCGTCTTGCCTGCTCTGCACTTGGTGGACCTGCCCAGGGCAGCTGACCCAGTTGCCTTCAAGTTGCTCAGATCTTTGTGTTACATCTCTACCACCATGGTTAGATGAAGCCATGTGGGCAGGGTGCCCTCTGCTGGTGGGCCTCACATGGTGTATCTGCCTGTGCTTGACATCCCCTTTTTGATACAGCCAGACACTCTGGTGGTCTTGCTCTGCCCCACTGTGGGCCCTTCCACTCTCCCATGCTCCCTAGACAATGGCATTTACAAATTAGAGTGGATGTGAGTTGTTCAGGATATTTGCTACTTCTTAGGTAACCTTGCTAATGTAAGTAACCTCAGTGCCGTGGGTTAAAGATACCTCTTAGTTCTTTTCTCAGTTGTGTCCCAATCATATCCAGTAAAAAAATTTTGAAAGTTTTGGATTGCACCCTTTCCTAGTTTCCAATCTGGTACAATTTCAGCCACTGTTTCTCTCTTTCCTTCCTTCCCTCCCTGCCTCCCTCCCTGCCTCCCTCCCTCCCTTCCTTCCTTCCTTCCCTACTGCTCTTTCCCTCCCATTCTCTAGGCCCGTGGCCGGCAAACTACGGCTTGCGAGCCACATGCGGCTCTTTGGCCCCTTGAGTGTGGCTCTTCCACAAAATACTACGTGCGGGCGCGTGTACAGTGAGATTGAAACTTCGTGGCTCATGCGCAGAAGTCGGTTTTCAGCCTGGGCGAGTCTATTTTGAAGAAGTACTGTTGATATTTGGCTGTTGACTAATGAGTTTGCCGACCACTGCTCTAGGCTGTTAGGTTAGGACCCGGAGGGTGAAAAGAAGAAGAAAGCAAAAATTCACTGAGTTTATCTAGACAAGAGTCTACATTTGTGATTTTGAGTGTGTAACATTCTAATTGGTAAACACAATCGTTTCCTGGTCATTGTGCCATTGGGGTTTTTCCAGAGTTCACTCTGTGTTCTTTGCTGTTAGGAACATCTTTGAACAAAACATTTTTGGGATTTTTCCTTTGAATTTATTCTCCAAAGTGGGCCAAACTATAAAACTTTATTATGATGAAGTCAGCAATCAAGAATGTTCTGTTCAGCTCAGCCAGTGGTGCTCAGTGGTTGAGCGTTGACCTATGAACCAGGAGGTCATGGTTCAATTCCTGGGTTGCAGGCTTGATCCCCAGTGGAGGGAATGCAGGAGGCAGCCGATCAGTGATTCTCTGTCATCATTGATGTTTCTATCTCTCTCCCTTCCTCTCTGGAGTCAATAAAAGCATATTTAAAAAAAATAAAAAAGAATGTTCCGTTGAGTTTGTGTAGGGTATATTCATTCTTCAAGCATCTCTGTGTGCTGGCAGGAGCCGGGGTGGGGTGGGGAGGGGTGGGGAGGGCTGGGGAGGGCTGGGGAGGGTTGGGGAGGGGTGGGGAAGATGAGGCAAGTCAGGTACAGTCTGCACATTCAGAGACCTCTCCTCCTCCCCTGAGCCGTAAGGATGCCTTCAGAGGCTTTTCAAGCTCTTCTGAAGGTTTTTCCTTGTGATGAGAACTTTTAAGATCTACTCTCTTAACAGATTCTGAATATGCAATACAGTGTTATTAACTATATTTAACCATGATTAACCTTTTTCAAAGAGCACTCTGGCTGCAGTTGGAGGACTGACTATGGGAGAGCAAAACTAAAACAGGAGGCTTTTGTGCTGAGCCAAGAGGATCTTTCACTTCAAAAATTCTGTAGGTCACAGTGGTCGTAAAGGTGCTGCTCCCCCACGACACCTGCTCTAGCCTCTGTCTCTCAGCGCAGCAGACCCATTGCTGGGCGACTCTGAGGGCAGGGGGACCTGGGCCCTTCCGTCCACCTCACCCTCTGCCCTTTCCTCCCAAGGTTTTCATATTTTCTCTCCACACGAGGACCATATTTGAGGGGAATCCTTTGGGGAACACCTTGTATTAAGACCCCAAGGAAAATGTTAACTTTTCTTGACTGGCTTCAGAAACAGAAGCCTCATGTTTCCCAAATGGATTTATGGCCAGAGAGTGGAGATGAGGGGCCACGTTGGGTTGGGAAAAGCCACCTTAAGGGGATTCAGTTTGATAAGAACCTTGAACTAGGAACCAGAAACCTGGCTCCACTCTTAGCATAGCAATGACTAGTGTCGATACATTCGAACACGTTCCTTAAGCTTTTTGGATCTACTTCCTCATCAGCAGAGACCATGCCTGTCCTGCTAACCTCACGAGGTCCATGTGAGGTGCAAATAAAATAAGAATGTGGAAGCACTGTGTCCAGAGGTACCATGGAAACCTGCGCTGGTAGCACCCCTTTTTAGGAAACTACAGATACTGGTAGCTTGGTGCTGTTTGTATGAGCTCAAATAATTGTCTGTGTAACACCCGCAGCAGGAGTGCGAGTGTTTTCCTTGGTCACACAGCCCTACGAGGAAAGAACGTGCAGTGTGCCAGGGATCCAGAGGACTGACTCTCCCCTCCCTCCCCCACCAACTGATTTGAGACATAGTTCACGTCCCACTGTCTGGCCAAAACATTTCAGACTCTGTGTGGGCTGTTCCTGGAAGGTTATTGGCTGAAGTCCCCATAGCAAAGGTTAGGGAGGTTGGCTGGGAGTCACCGGGAGACCTGCAAACTATCACACACACACACACACACACACACACACACACACACGGCACAATTACAGTCGTTGGGGACTCACAGTGTCTGTGGATGTTATACATGTAAATTATTAAAACTGTGACAATTGCTTCAAAGTTTTGAGAAGGAAGTGACTCATTCTGCCAAGGAGTGGGTCAAGAAAGGGTTCCCAGGGGAAGGGGAATTTGAGCAGATGCCGGTGTGATACCTGGAGACCTGTACATAAAAGAGAGGAGGGGGCTTTGCAGGAATGCGAGACGGCCCGGTGGGTTCCGGGAGCTGGTGTGGTGAGAAATGAGGCTGCTAGGATCGGTCTAGGCCAGACTTGTGGAAAACTGCTGTGTGCGCTGCTTGGTTTATCTGAGTAAAGATGTTGAATTCTTCTTCTTGTGCAATATTTTGCCACCGATAGAGCCATTCTGGGGCCCAGGGCCCGAGTGTTGATGAAATGTTAGGGTGGGTCCCTGCAATGCCAAGCACGGTGCCTGTTTAAATATTTATCGAAATGATGAAAACATGACAGTTATCTCGGAGCTTCAGAGAAGGCGTCTCTCTGAGATCCCCAGATACCCGTGCTCTGTGGTGTCAGCATGCTGAGCAAGCAGGCAGAACCAGCTGGCGGCTGCTGCAGCTGGGCTTGCAGTCACGCCCACAACCAGAGCAGCTGCTGAGGACTTTGCCTTCCCCGCCGAGGTGAAGTGGAGGTGGGGTCCATTCTCAGGAGCACCTTCTGTGAAAATGGTACCCTTTCAGTAGCTACAAACATATTTTTGATGTCGTGTAATTGAGTGTGTGGTTAAATTATCGGAGTTGGTGACATCGCCCTTGACCCCAGGCCTTGCTTCCCTCTGTCTTGTCCAAGCCCTCTTCCCAGATGTCCCAGGATTAGCTGGAGCTCATGAATATGATCACTAGGTTGACCTCTGATTTCCTGTGTGTTCTCTAATCTGGGGGCTCGTATCCAGCCTGCAGACAAGAACAGGGGTGTCTATAAAAAAGAAGGAACTTTTACCATTTGCAACAGCATGGATGGAACTGGAGAGCTTTATGCTAAGCGAAATAAGCCAGTCGGAGAAAGATAAATATCACATGATCTCACTCATATGTGGGATATAATGATCAACATAATTTTGATGAACAAGAATAAGATCCAGAGACAAATGG
>NW_005871091.1:408510-470953 GCF_000147115.1 Myotis lucifugus | reverse complement strand
CATGCGTTTTAGCATAACCAATGGACACAGTCGCTCGGACGATGAGCGCTTCCGGGGTGAGAATGGCTGGGGGGGGGGGGGAGGTTAAGCAGGAGAAAAGGAGACATATGTAAAATTTTAGACAAAAAAAAAAAAAGAATAGGGATGTCAGGAGAAGGCATCTTCCACCCCATCCTGGGCTCAGACCCATGGGTCAGGAATGTTTTCTGCATTCCTGATCAAGGCACTTTCCATGGTGCCACCTCGCTTTCTTGCCATATTCCTCAGTGTTTGCTCCTGGTGATAGCAAAGTGACATTCAGAGGTTTTACATCTAGACAAGGCTTTGTTCTGTTGTCAAATCTTAAAACCAAAGAAAACTGTAAGATTGCACCTTTTTGGATATTAGGGACATAATTTATTCAAATGGTTTCCTACTAGGGCCTAAAGAGAAAGAAGTCCATAATTAAAAAAAATCTTTGCTTCTCTTTTTTTCCTGGCACTTGCCCACAGCCCCCATTCCACCCCTTCCAATTTTTTTTGATTGTGGAAAATTTTAAACATTTACAGAAAAGGAGAGAATTGTATAATGGACCTGCAATTACCAGCTTCAACAATTATCAATGATGAGGCATTTTATAGTATCTATATTCCCACCTACCCATCCTTAATTATTTTGAAGCAAATCTTAGACATCCTATCATATCATCCATGAGTATTTTAGTATATATTTCTAAAAGATGAAGACTTTGTAAAAATGCTTCTGTTATCACACCTAATAATTTCTTTTCTTTCTTTTTGATAAAAATTGATTTGAGAGAGAGAGAGAGAGAGAGAGAGAGAGGTATTTGTTGTTCTACTTATTCATGCATTCATTGGTTGATTCTTGTATGTGCCCTGATTGGAGATCAAACCTGCATCCTTGACATAACAGGATGATGCTCTAACCAACTGAGGTCCCCAGCCAGAGCCCCTAAAAATTTCTTAATATCATCCAATAACCTACCACTATTCAAATTTTCCTGAGTGTCTCAAAATCTTTTAACATTTTATTTTAATCAGGTTCCATTGTAATTTTTTATAAGTCTCTTAAGTTCTTAAGTTTTTTTACATCTCTAGGTTCTCCTATCTCTAATCTCTTTTTTTTCTTTGCAATTTATTTATTGAAGAAACTGGATTTTTAGTTCTCTTTAATTTCACATAGTAAGGCTTTTGCTGACTGCATCCTCATAATATTGTTAATATCTTCCTCACTTCTCTGTATTTCCTGTAAATTTTTCTTGTGTACAGAGATTTGTTCAGGACTCAGATTCAGGTTTTTGGCAATTGTACTTCATAGGTAGTTTTGTAAATGAGCTTCTTTCAGGAGGTACAACATATTTACTTGTCTCTTCGTGTTGGTTAATTGAATTTTTAAATGTGTTAAATATTTTAGAGGGTTCAGGTCCCTTAATGTTTACTCGGGCCCAGGTGGTAGGTGAGAAAGTGGGAAGAGTATGTGATGTGCTCACCAAGTTCTTTCGCTGTTGAGGTCTGATGATGGTGGGGTTTTATATTCTGACTGAATTATTTGCTTCTGTTGGTTCCTCCAGTCTTTGCTGGAAGATGAATCAGTGTGAATCTGGTGTAGAGCTCGGCCATGGCTTGTTTCTCTTGGTCATAAAAGAACTGTTCACTTAAACGTTATGTGAGGAGAGGCTCAGACTCTTTGGAAGTTTTGTTTGTTTGTATTTAGAGGTGTTCATTGGTTTGGCTAAACTGGCTACTTTTGCTGATATTCTCCCCATGTATGTTTTCATTTAATTTGTAAGGTGATTTTTTTCTTCTTTCAGGATCTCATTTTGCCCAACGGTGGGACGCCAGCAGGCACTTCGAGTCCAGCTTCTTCATCTTCCCTTCTCAACAGACTTCAGCTTGATGACGACATCGATGGCGAGACCAGAGATCTCTTTGTCACCGTTGATGATCCCAAGAAGCATGTCTGTACAATGGAGACCTATATCACGTACAGGATCACCACCAAAGTAGGTCCCTTTGTTATCTTGTTCCCGTGTTGATTGGTCTTGGACAGGGGTCCTCAAACTACGGCCCGCGGGCCACATGCAAATACAAATATTGTATTTGTTCCCGTTTTGTTTTTTTACTTCAAAATAAGATATGTGCAATGTGCATAGGAATTTGTTCATAATTTTTTTTAAAACTATAGTCCGGCCCTCCAACAGTCTGAGGGACAGTGAACTGGCCCCCTGTTTAAAAAGTTTGAGGACCCCTGGTCTTGGAGAATAAGAGTCCTCCCTCCATGATTTCTGCCTTTGCTTTCTCTCTCCTTTTGTACAGTTCTGTTCCCTTTTTATAATTGTGGGTACGGCTTTCTGAGAGAGTAGATACATTCAGATTAAAAGGATTATATGTAAGTGTTTTTAATCTTAAAATGCAAGAGAAATTGTGACTACAGTCTTTCAAAGAAAACTTTAATCCTTATATAGTTGATTCTTCAACAACATGGGTTTGAATGGTGTAGGTCCACTTATACATGGATTTTTTCATTAATACTGTATAGGTATTTTCATAATAAAATTTTCTTTTCTCTAGATTACTTTATTGTAAGAACACAGCATACACTACATATAACATACAAAATATGTGTTAATTGACTGTTCACATTATTGGTTAACAGTAGGCTATTAGTAGTTAAGTTGTTTGAGAGTCAAAAGTTATATGGATGTGTGTGCGGGGATCAGCACCCCTAACCCCTGTGATTTTCAAGGGTCAACTCTACTTTCACTTATTTTCTATCATGTATTATTGTCACATTGCATTTGAAACTTATAAATTTTTGTATTAACCTAAATCTCTGTGATGATCCCATGATTATAATTTGGTATAATTAGACTTGATGGTAGGGGGAGAAGGAGTAAGAGAAGGATGGAAACTAATAGTTATGGACTTTTTGCTATGTGCCACTATGATATTACTGCCTTGTCCTCTCACACCTGGTTCACATTTGAAAATTTGTCACATACACATGCACTTACACAGTGTTCCCCCATTGCCATTGCCACTGGGTACCTACTGCTTCCCAGGCACTATGGGCTAGGTGCTTGGATGTGTATTATCTCCTCAGAAGTCCTAGGTCAGTGATGGCGAACCTATGACACGCGTGTCAGAGGTGACACGCGAACTCATTTTTTGGTTGATTTTTCTTTGTTAAATGGCATTTAAATATATAAAATAAATATCAAAAATATAAGTCTTTGTTTTACTATGGTTGCAAATATCAAAAAATTTCTATATGTGACATGGCACCAGAGTTAAGTTAGGGTTTTTCAAAATGCTGACACGCCGAGCTCAAAAGGTTCGCCATCACTGTCCTAGGTTGATATAATGTATTCCCATGAATTATTTCCAGTTACTTATTTTTTCCCCTAGGGTCAGCTTATTTTTTAACCTGCAGTCAGTGAAATGCAAAACCTGTTTTTCTTGAATTTGTGCTCTGAACAGCTGGATGACAAGGTGACTGCCTGCCCGGCTGCACAGCGATGCTTGCCTCCCTGGATGTTTTCCCACCTTTACTTTACTTCTGGGCCCTGCAGTTCACCTCCCAAATGCTAATACTGCAGGGCCTTGTTTCACAGGCTACCGCACGCACGTGCTCTCTCTTGTGCCTCTTCTCTTGCTTCCTTCCCCTTTCTCATTGTGGTCTTATTTCTATTCCTTTTCCTGGGGCTGTTTGATTTCCTTTAAGTCAGATAATGTCTCCTTATAACCTTTTCCAAGTCCCAATCCCACGTTTTCATTTGGCTGTGATGTTAACACCTCCAGGTAAACTTGTTGCAGTATTAAGTTTTACTGATTACTGTCAATTCCACTTCTGATCTCAGACCAGAGTCTTTTTCTCTTCCTGTTCCAAATAGCGACACCAGGTTTAATGTCTTGGTGATGCATTTGGAGCCTTCTTTCTGAATGTTGTGTTAAAGATTCGTAGAGAAGTGCGAGGATGAGAGAGAGAGGACAAACAGGAACACAGGGTCCCAAACACCTGATCCTGTCCCAGGGCCCCTGCTTCTACTGAGGTTCTCAAGCAAAGTTAATGGTCAGAGGACAAGGTCATACATATAATTACGCTCTTAGTTTGAGCTTTGATTCCCAGTCCTGCTTCAGATTCCTGATAACCAAAGCTGGACAAAATATAGAGCTGCCTTTGTCTGAGCTAAAATGAGCCTAGGGATTCCGTTGGTTAGAGTGTCATCCCGATATGGCAAGGTTTCGGGTTCGATCCCTGGTCAGGGCACATACAGGAATCAAACAATGAGTTTGATTAAAAAGTGGAACAACAAATCTCTCTTTCTCTCTTTCTTAAAATAAATACATAAAAAATTAAAAAAGAAATGAGTCTAGGGCTGAGAGTCGGTGTAGGCAAAGCAAATCTAAGTCGTGGGTTTCTTATCTCCCTAATGGTGGAGAGATCTTTTCAGGCTGAATTAGAGATTTTCTCAGCTGGCTCCTAGAAAGTAACATCATCATAATAGCTAATTATTGAGCACTTACCATGTGCTATACTTGTTTGCAATAGAAACCCTTTAAATTTTATTTTATATAAGTAATATGTGCTCTTTGTGGAAAACACAAGCAAGCTAAAACAGTGAAATAAATTATCTATAAGCTCTCTAGCCAGAAATAATCACTTACAACTTTAGGAACCATTTGTCTCTATTCATTTACAAAAATGAGTATTTTACATGCTGTCAATTCACTTACTATTTTGCAAATGTCTTTCTATGCTACTAAATGCCAGTAAACATGCTTTTATGCTGTCATTTCTGAGTCTGCAATAGTGCTTTGCGGTATGGATGAGCTGTCACTTATTTTGTGCTAAGTGCTTTAAATGTATCATCAGTTAATCCTCATATGCAATGAAATAGGTACCGGTGGTATTTTTATTTTGCAGATGAGGAATCTGAGACATAGAGATAGTAAGAAAATTGCTCAGAGACATGCAACTAATACATGGTGAAGCTAGAACTTGGACTCAGGACATGACATGATTTTTAAGAGAGGATTCCCTCCCACCCCCACCCCTCACCCCCGCCTTCCCCTGCTTACCCAAGCACTGTATGTGGTTTACTACCGCAGCTATTGACACTGACGATGATGTGGAGCAGACTGGAGGTTAAAGGCCATCCTCCTCTTGTTTTTTACCGTATCACCAGTCATTACCAACACTTATGTCCCAACTAGTTTTTCTTTTCAAATGCCTCAGTGGTTCAACAGGCTGAATCTTGCTGAAAGATCAGTTATAGATGAGGATTACAAAATAGACGTAAGACTTAATGGCAAGAAGGTCATTGCTGACTGGGGAGAGCAGTGCCATTGATGTGGTGGGGTGGAGCCCAGTTTGCAGTGGGTTAGGGTGTGAGAGGAAAGAAAGGCATTATGAGTGGTGGTAGTTTGGCAAGGAAAGCGAATCTAAAGAAAGAACAATAACCGAAGGGGGATGTGAATTTGGGGGGGGGGGGCTTCTCGTTTGTTTTTTAAGGATGGATGAAACTTGTTTAAGTGCCAGGTGGACAGTGTGGATGGAGAAGGAGACATCGGGTTGAAGATTGGAGAGTAGAAAGCCACTGAGGAGGTAGTACCCTGAGCAGAAGTGGAGGGAGGGAGGGAGTGGCCTCTAATGAGGGAGGTGGACTTTTTTCATTGTTTCTGGAGAAAGGAGGGGAGTCTTTTTGTGGCAGAAAGTTGAGGGTTCTTTGCGTATAGCTGCAGTTTTCTCTATGGAGAGGTATGAGGTCTTCTACGGGGAGTGTTAGGGAAGTTTTGAAGTGGGGCTTCCGAGTTCTGAAAACTTGTACAGGCTTTGCATTAACTGATGTGGAAAATGAGGAAGAGAGTTGATTAAGGAAGTAAAGAAAGACTGCTTGCCAGTGTTGAGGGTCCAGTTGGGGAATTTATTGTGTTGACCAGTGTGTTTGCCTGACTTTGTTTTTCCTTCAGGAATGTGCTCACACGCCCTGGTCTATGTGAGCAAGAAGTGGACGGTTGCATTTCTGCGAGAGTTGTGGGATGGACAGTGGGGAAGGGGCATATTGGCAAATCAGAGGCCCAAGTGATGGCTCATGGAATTGACGCTGAGTAAGGAAGGAAGAAAAGACAGGAGTGAACAGAATATCACGGAACTGTAGGTCCCAAGAGGCTGAAAACCCAGGGAAATGGAGCCTGCTGGGGGCTCTGTGGGGTCTCAAAGAACATCCTTTCAACTGTGTCTTCTAACTGTGGCGGAGACCAAGGCTCCAGGAGGCTTAGTGGTGTTTGGGGACTGCTTATGGGCAGGGTTCCTCAGGCTACCTGCTCTCAATATTTCCATGATCCGTATGCCTGAAAATTTGTCGTCAGTGATTTGTTCTTCGGATTTAAGTATTCTTCCTCCCCCCTTCCAGTTCTACAGTGCTAATTCCTTTGGGGAGTCTTCCAGTAAATCACAAAAACCTAAGTTAAATGAAGTTCCCCACATCTTCCCATCCTTATACTCCAACATAGGAGAGGTTTGTGTTTCATGGGCATAAGCTAACCTGAGGGACTCTGAAAAGGGGGAAAATGCAGAAAGAGTTAGTTGGGGTCCAGTCCAGGGCTGGGTCCTTTAACTGCACGATTTTACCCAGACTGTGTGAGCACAGCTTTTGGGGAGGGTGAAATCATAATTTTCAACGCCAAAGACTTTAACAGCTTTTTCTTTGATGAATAATTCTTTCCTATGTGTTTTAAAGATATTCTTGGTGGTGTGCTTAAAACAGACTTTTGGCTTTAAAGGGTAATTTTACAAAATGTAGCTTGAGCCATTTTTATTTGGTACTTTAATTCCTGAGAAGTGTGACTGTCATACAGTTGGTACCCCCATAGAGAAGATGGTTTAGCTGAGACATAACTTTAGTTTGGACAAATCAATGTGTAAAAATCTTGTTTTCCTGTAAATTAATTTAATTTCACTTAACATTGATTTTCATGATCAAAATGCTACAATCACATTTCAGAAAAATTAAATTCAGGAAGGGGGAGGAGAGAAATATTTTTATTATACAGTGACATTTTGGTATTATTTACTTGTAGATTTTTTTTTTCTTATCAACTGAAATACAATATAATTTCAAGGTTATGGCTCTGGCCAGAATATAGCAAATGAGGCAAAACCTTTTCCATTTTTATCTAATCTGGCTCCTAAATGAGCTGATGGCCTGTTCTTTCTACTTTTTGTTTGTTTCCCCCCTGCCTTTGGCAAAACTTGTGAACATATTTATCAGAGAGTAGAGATGTAATTCCTTTTCACAGATTCCCAGATTTGGATTCAGTAGCAGTATCTTCAGTGGAGTGATTCGGCTAAAAGAAATTCTCAAACTGAAGCTTGGAGGAAATGAATCAAATGTTTCTGAACACAATTCTGAGGGATAGTTGAGTTCCACTGCCTGAGGGTAAAAAAACAAAACAAAACACCACTCACGCACATGGAACTTTTCATTCTAGATCCTTGAATTTTCAACTGGGCCCTGTGGCCCAGACCCTCATTCCGTGCTGGTAGACCCTGCCCTTTGGCTGTGTGTGTGGTGGAAGGAAAGTGTGTTCTTGCCAAGTCTAGTTATTCGCAGAGAGTTTTTTCCCTCCCCTTCTGCCAAGATAGGCTCCTATTCCCGTATGCTTATTTTGCTTTATTCTTATTCGCAGAGTACTCGGGTGGAGTTTGACCTGCCGGAATATTCTGTCCGTCGAAGATACCAGGATTTTGACTGGTTGAGGAACAAACTGGAAGAATCACAGCCCACTCATCTCATTCCCGTAGGTACTAAGTCACTAAAGCTTATTACTCACTTTCCTGCATTTTCTTCCCTGAGACTGTTCACTCAACTCTCACCCCTTCAATTATGGGCAAACTCTGCCTTGCATTTTAGGCCAGTTCCCCCATCAAATGTTTATGGATACCGTGTAAATATATATTACCCTTTCGGTTTGGGTTTCTCATTTGCTATATAGTATGCCGTTTTTTTTTAGTGGGATGGGGTAGTTCGTCACTTCCATTATGACAATTTTTAAAAAATAAATATTGTTGAAATATTTCCCCTCTTTTTCTCCCTTTGACCTTCTCTAGCCCGCCGCCAGCCCCTGCCCCAGGTCTTCACCACCCTATTGTCTGTGTCCATGGGTGATGCATCTTTGCATACAAGGTTTATGGTTGATTACCTTCCAATCACCCACCCTTTCCTGCCTCCCTTCCGAGATTCCGAACTCTGTTCCATGCGTCCGGATCCACTCCATTCATCAGGTTATTTTGTTAATTAGGTTCCACATAGGAGTGAGATCATGTGATGCTTTTCTTTCTGTAACTGACTTATTTCACTTCCCTTATGACAATTTTTGAAGTATGGAGAGTTTTAGTTCTCATTTGCTGCCCCTTTAAAGACTGTTTCCCCTTCCTAGACACTGTTCCTGAGGTTTGGACAGCTGCCACCAGGTGCAGGATGCTGCCTCCCTCGTTGCTGCTGGGCTTTCTTTAGACGTGGGTAATTCAGGGAGCAGGGACCTAGCACATGGTCCACTCCACCAGTTCTCCATTAAAAAAGCAAGCCCAAAGCCACCTTACTTTTATTTATTTAAGCAGCATAATATTTATCTATTACTTATATCTGCACATTTTAAATCAGAACCAGAGTAAATAAAACAGAAAAGACTACTTAAAATCAGCATACTCATTGAGTACTTTTCTGACTACATTTATTTTTAGTGTAGAAATAATAACTGTTTACACTCCAGATGTTTCTTGGGGTTTTGGTGGCTTTAGGGCAACTTAGGTCATAAACCTCTTCAGCAGGGCTTGCTCTTTCAGTAATAGCCTTGGTTGAATAACTTCTTAGCCCTACCAATTTTCCTGTTACCACTGCTTCTTCTAATGCTTCTTTTTTACACATGGGTGGGGAGGGCTGAATATAAGCCACACTCTGGTGGTTTTCTTAGTTTTCAAGGCAAAAGCAGTCATGTTGCTGGTGCTGTGATGGGAATGATGGGAGGTGGCTGGGCCTCTGTTCTTTCTCAGAGACCTACCCCACCCTCTACCCCTACCCCCCACCTCCTCCACCCCACCCCCACCATGTATCCCCTCTGCTCTCCAAGCCTGGAGTTTTGCTTTTCTGTCTTATAATCACTTAAAAATGTGCCCAAAGAAAAAAACTATAGCTTTGAAACCATTGGAACTATTCCTCAAAATAGAATCTTTAAAAAAAAATCTTAATTTGGCAAAATTGGCAGCTAGCGGATTTTTAAAAAATAGACTTTATTTTAGAACAGTTTTAGAACTCCAGAATTATTGCAAGGATAGAACAGTGCGTTCTCCTACACCCCACACTGTTTTGCTTATTAACACTTTAATATGGCGCATTTGTCACAGTGAGCAAACCAGTCATGGTACATTATTGCTTCCTGAAAGCCCTTTATTTCTGGGTCCTCCGTTTTTGCCTAATGTCCTTTTTTCTGTCCCAGGGTCCCATCCAGGACACTGCATTACATTCAGTCCTCAGGTCCCCTTACGCTCCTCTTTATTTATTTATTTTTTATTGATTAAGGTATTACATATGTGTCCTTATCTCCCCATTGCTCCCCCATTCCCCCAGTCATGCCCTCACCCTCACCCCTGTTGTCTGCTCCTCTTGACTGTGATGGTTTCTCAGGCTTCCCTTGTTTTTGATGACCTTGGGAGTTCTGGTGTGTGCTGCTCAGGCATCTTGTACAGTGTTCCTCAGCTGAGATGTATCTGATGTCTTCCTCATGATTCGGCCAGGGTAATGCGTTTTGGGGAGGAAAAAGCACAGAGGTACAGTGCCTTTCTCCTTGCATCTTATCAAGGGTCCACACTATACACTGTTGATGTTCACCTTGACCTCCTGACTTGAGGTAGTGCTTGTCAGGTTCTCCACTGCGGTTACTCTTGTTTTCTGCCCCTTTCCATCCTGTACTCTTTGGAAGGAAGTCGCTCTTTATGCGGAGCCCACACTGTGTGCTTTAGGGGACTTGTGCTTCATCTCCTGGCAGATAGTGCATTTCAGGTTTAGTGCTTAACCATCCAAGGTTAGATAGCAACCCCTGCTGGTGAAATAGTAGCACTCATGGGCAGGCATTGAAGCCAGAACTGAAAGAGAATGGAAGAGTCTCCAGAATACTTAAAAATGAAATGATCCAGAGTATCTTTAAGTACGGTTTCCTATGGTCTGGGTAGAAGCAGTGAGGAGGAAGGGGTTTTAGAAGTAAGTGGAAACTTAAATTTCTTCATAAATTCTTAATATATATCTGGGCTGCAGAGAGATTTTTTAAAAATATATATTTTTTTATTGATTTTAGAGAGGTAGGGAGAGGGAGAGAGAGATAGAAGCATCAGTGATGAGAGAGAATCATTGATCAGCTGCCTCCTGCATGCCCCCCTACTGGGGATTGAGCCCACACCCAGTCATGTGCCTCAACTGGGAATTGAACCATGACCTTCTGGTTCATAGGTCGATGCTCAACCACTGAGCCATGCCGGCCGGGCTGCAGAGAGATTTAATATAGGAGAGCATCACTGACTGAAGCAGGAAACAAGAAAAATTTTCCCCTATAGAAATTCATTTTGCAGCAACTTTGCTAGGAGGTGTCTACCTGTTATTAAGCATCATCTTTGTACCCTTGGGAAGGCGAGGGGTTATAAGACAGACAAGAGACTCCCACCCTGAAGAGTTTATTGTCAGTTGGAGACCCACTAAACTTACTCAATGTAATCACTGTATAAATTTTCACTTATTTTTCAAAAATGAGATACAATTATTATACCACACAATTCACCCGTTTAAAATGTTCAAGTCATGGGCTTTTAGTGTATTCATAAGTTATACACCCATCAGCACAATCAATTTTAGAACCATTTCATCATCCTCAAATGAAGTCTCCTACTCCTTTCACTTCCAAACCTTGTCTTCCCTAGTGACTGGCACCCGCTAACCTACTTTTGGTCGCTATGGAATTGCCTAATCGGGACATTTCATATAAGTAGAATCATACACTCTGGAGTATTTTGTGAGTGGATTTTTTCACTTAGCATAATGTTTTCAAGGTTCATCCATGCAGTAGCATGTATCAGCACTGATTCTTTTTATTGTTGAATAGTGTTCGATTGTGTGGATATGCCACATTTTGTCTATCTACTCACCTTTGATGGACATTTGATTTGTTCCCACTTTTTTGCAATTATGAGTAATGTTGCTATGAACATTCACATGCAAGTTTTTGTTTTCTTGGGTGTATCCCTAGGAGTGTAATTGCTAAATCATATGTAACTCTACACTTAACCTTGGGAGGAACTGCCAGACTGTTTTCCAAGGCGGCTGCATCATTTTACATTCCCACCAACAGTGTGTGAGGATTCCAATTCTCCACATCTTCATCAACATTGGTTATCATCTATTTTTGGTTATTGCCATCCAAGTGGGTGACCAGGGCACATTTTATTTTTCAAGATGAACTTTAGGATCTTTTGAATCAGTGGGAAAATTAGGGGGGAGAGTGGTGAGTTTCTGATTTTTGTTTGTTTATGCCAACTTAAGTCAATTATGATGAAAAACGTGTGAGAGTTCTTGAGCTTTCAGACTCTACTGCTTATGTTAGGAGCATGGAGATAAAGTTCCCACTCTACCTGGGCTTCCGTGGGGTCATGTGAAGTTGTAGGTGAACAGTCAGCCAAACTCTGGGGAGGCCCCCAAGTTCTATCCTTTGTCTTTCCCTATTGGCTGCCTGGAGGCCTGCCTTTGTTTCTAGGCTCTGAACTTGGCAGCTTCTGGGGCTCAACTGGAGAAACCCAACCGCTTACTTCCGAAGCCTACCTTTCCTTTGCCTGAGATGGTTGATACCGATTGACTTTTCTCTCCACCCAAGCTTTTCTGCTTTGTGTCTTTAACAAACTCTGTCCTGTTAACAATATATTTTCTGGTGCTGCAACAGATTTTTCTCTTTTTATATTGCATTGTTCCTTTGGAATTTTAAAAGCAGAAAGAAATAATCAGACGTTCTTAAAATGCCATCTTAAAACTAGAAGTGTGCTGGATATGTGTGTTTGTTAGCATGCAATTACATAGAGAAAAGAAGGGAGAGAGAGAGAGAAATGTTGATGTGAGAGAGAAACATTGACCTGTTGTTTCCTGTATGCACCTTGACCGGGGATCGAACTCACAACCAGGGTATGTGTCTTAACCTGGGTATATGTCCTGACTGGGAACCGAACCGTCTGCCTTTTGGTGCACAGGATGACACTCTAACCAACTGAGCCACACTGGCCAGGGCAAGAAATGTAAATATTTTAAGATTAAACCTTGAAATATTTAATGGATTATTATAATGCTTTGAAAATAGGATTTTGGGTAGGTCCCAACATATATATGGATATATAGTTGTTTTTATTTTGTTTTTTGTTTTCAGGAATTGGGTGGGGAGGGAAGGAACACCAACTGGATGGTCTCTACAATATTTTGTAATCACTACTACTATCTAATTCCAGAACATTTTCATTAACCCCCAAAGAAACCCCCTACCCATTAAGCAATCACTTCCCATTCTCCAGCCCAACTCTTATGAATAATGCTGCTTGGACATTTATTGTACAAGTTTTTTTTTTAAAAAAACACCTGATTTCAGTTATCTTGGCTGTACACCAAGGAATGGAATGGCTGGATCATATGGTAATTGTATGTTTAATTATTTGAGGATTCACCAAACTTCCACAGTGGCTGCACCATTTTGCATTCTCACCAGCAATGTATGAGTATTCTAGTTTCTCCATACTTGACAACATTTGTTATTCTCCTTTTACTTTTTTAAAAAAATATATTTTATTGATTTTTTACAGAGAGGAAGGGAGAGGGATAGAGAGTTAGAAACATCGATGAGAGAGAAACATTGATCAGCTGCCTCCTGCACACCTCCTACTGGGGATGTGCCCACAACCAAGGTACATGCCCTTGACTGGAATCGAACCCGGGACCCTTCAGTCCTCAGGCCGACGCTCTATCCACTGAGCCAAACCAGTCAGGGCTTTCCTTTTACTTTTATTTTATAGCCATCCTAGTGGTGTGAAATGGCATCCCAGATGATTTAAAAAAAAAAACATTTTGGCCTAAAAGATGTATAGAAGTTCCACTTTTTAGTTCATTCTCCTTTTTTTGCTTCCTGTTTTCAGTGTTTATAATATCCACCATGTGCTGGGAACTGTGTTGAACTTTTCACTCTGTGTCTCATTTAGAGTATAGATGCCCTTGATGGAACCAGTATAGAACCAGTAACCCAGATTCCTATGCATAAATAACCAGGAAGGCAATGATAAAGGTGAGGTTGAGTGTGTCCCTTTAAGGAAGCTTGGAAATAGGAAGAAACAAATTTTCAAAGTCATGTACATTTGGGAATAATAATGCTTATTACAGGAGGTAATTCTGTTTGCAGAAGAGTTCCTTTAAATAGCAAACTTCCCCGATTCATTAAGCATAAAGTTCAATGTACTAAATCTGAAGAATGGATAAGTATTTCAGGAGGTTACCTGTTATGTTATATGAGGCACACCTAACCTCTTAATTGCTCATTAGGCCTTCCCAAGTCCTGTTCAGCTTAAGGAAATGAGAGTATGCTCAACGGGACTTATGAAGTAAGAACAGAAAAATATCCACTGAACTTGGTAATTAGAAAGTCACTGCTCATCTTTAAAAGAACAATTTCTGCATTGGGTGAGGTGTGGCAGAGAAAAGCAGCATGGAAGGTAGTACCAAGGCCAGCTTTGTTTTGGGGTAGAGGAAGGTTGGGGGTAGAGGAATCAATGGAAAGAGTGGAAGTAAAGATAAATGATTTTTTCAAAAAGGTTGAATGAGACAGGAGGGGAGTAGAGAGGATATAAGGTCAAAACACTTATTTTTTTCAGGTAGAAAAAGAACTATATATATGTGTGTGTGTATATATATATATATATATGTTTTGTGTTGTTTTGTTTTTAATATATATATTTTAATTGATTTCAGAGAGGAAGGGAGAGGGAGAGAGAGATAGAAACATCAATGATGAGAGAGAATCATTGATCGGCTGCTTCCTCCATGCCCTACACTGGGGATCGAGCCTACAACCAGACATGTGCCCTGACAGGGAATCGAACCATGACCTCCTGGTTCATAGGTTGACGCTCAACCACTGAGCAACACCGGCTGGGTCTAGATATACTGTTGTAGACTCAGGGAGTAAAGCTGGATGAGGAGGAGCATGTTCTCCACAGGGACCTGAGGAATGGAGGTGAGGGTGGTGCCCAGTAGATGGGTTTCTGTGGAGGAAGCAAAATGGTTAGAGAATTCCCATGTGCTGCCCTTAGACCTGGTTCCTCCTTCAGAGAGATGGTAATCTGCTTAGCATGAAATGTTGGCAGTTGAGTGTAGGGTTTCAGGAGGATGGCTGTCTAAGGGAATGAGAGAAGAATAGAGCAGAGTAAAGGAATTATCCTAAAGAACAACCATACCCTGCTAAGGCAGCTTCTCTGCTTCTGGAACATCAGGCTGGGTGGCCTCTGAGCTGGTCATGCATTTCTAATGTTCTACCCAAGTGTGGACATCTGACTTGGACATGTTATCCCCATGCGGCTCTGTCATTTTATTCCTGACTCTTCTCCCCTAAGAGCTCTTCTTTATTACTAACCCTTCCCACTGTGCCCTCTACTGCTTCTCTGTTAAAAAGAAATCCCTCAATTCTTTGCCTCTTCTCCAAACACTCCTACCGTCTCAAGGTTTACCTGAACAGTAGTCCCCTGAAGTTGCGGCCACTCCTACAGCCCAAAACACACAAACTTCTATCAAGTGTCTGCTCAGTGGCAGGAGCTGTTTGAAGCACAGTCAACCTCATAGCTAATTTAATCCTCATGAGGTTGGTACTATTGTTTTCCATTTTTTACAGAAGAAAAAACTGAGGTACCAAGAGATTATAGAACTTCACCAAAGTCACACTTTGGCAGAGGTGAAAGATGATCCCATGGGGCACGGCGCCGGGGTCTTTACTCTCGAGAACTGAAACATACAGACTGCAAAGCTTGTCCAAGTATTCATTTCCAGGGGTGCTGGTGTTGCCAGTTCCTAAGTCTTTCTAAGGTTTCGTGTTATCAATCTGGGTTGCTTCTTGTCTTTCCTGCTCCACTTGAGTGTCTTAGTATTCCCCTTCTTTGGGATGGCTAAGTCCTTGTTGCTGTATCTTATTTCTGTTCTTGTTTTTTGTTTTTGTGTGGGTTTTTGTTGTTGTTGTTGTTCTTGAGGGTTAATACCTTAAAAGAAAGCATCTCTTTACGGCCATATGATGGAGTTTGAACAAGTTGTGGATTTAAATACTGGTTCCAGTTTTTTCACACCCTTGAAAACACTTGGTGTGTTTTTTTTCTTCTTTCTTTTTAAAATTATGGCCATCCCAGTGGGTATGAAAGCGTATCTCATTGTGGTTTTGGTTTGTATTTCTCTAATGACTAATGATGTTGAGCGTATTTTCATGTGCTTATTGGGCCATTTGTTTATCTTGTTTGGAGAAATATTGACCAGATCACGTTCCCATTTTTTTATGTAAATACTCTTTTAATATTTCATAACTAGTACATTTCAGATTGTGCGTTAGCAAATACTCTCTTTCCCTGTGGTGGCAGTAATGAGGAAGGCCTTTTAATTTGATCAAACTACTACCGAAATAGGTTAAAGCTCAGAGATCCTACAGTGGCCAGATAGTTTGAAATTATCCACAATATTGGCTTAAAGAAAATATGATAATTTGTTTGTGTAAGGGAAATAAAGGAAGTTACATTTTAAAGAACCTTTTAGTATAAACCTAAACAAAAAGGGGGAGAAGGAGAGGTATTTTTTAAATAAGACATACTTCTTTCTCTATCCACCAAATTCTTTTACCTCTTGAGCTGGGAGTAGAATCTTATTATATTTAAATATATTTCTGTGTGGTTGATGTTATCTGCCATCTTTCCTTAGACTACTTTATCTTGTTCTAACTTTCTCATTATACCATCTGTGCCTCAAGCAATGTGAAGGTAACTGACTATTGGATTTACTGGATAAACGCTGACTGGCTGTTTTCTGTAATCCAGGAACTATGCTCTAGTGTTTTATTTCTTGCATTTAAAAACTGACAGGGTAGTTTTGATTTATTCTCTCTATATTTTAAAAAAATGTTTATATTGATGACTATCTTCTTAAAGATCTGAGCAGTTAAGAAATGCTGTTCTTGGGCAGATGGGTCATAGGAATGATTTGCTAGCCTGGTGGTTTTTCCTTGCACAATTTTATTAGTTGCTGTGAATATTTTTCTTTCTGTCTTCATAGCCGCTTCCCGAAAAGTTTGTGGTGAAAGGTGTTGTGGATCGTTTTTCGGAAGAGTTTGTGGAGACCAGAAGGAAAGCTTTGGATAAATTCCTAAAAAGAATTACGGATCATCCTGTACTTTCTTTCAATGAACACTTTAATGTTTTTCTTACTGCTAAGGTAAGGACAGATTTTTTTCATATTCCTTCCCCCAAAACAGCATTCTCCAGCCCTTCCTTAAAAGTTGTTTCCATCTTTCACAAGCCACCTTCATGAATGGCCCACTGTTGTGGGTGTCATTGAATACCCTGTGTTTTTGGTGCCCTTTGCATTAGCATGGTTACTGTGATAGAAATTAGGAGAAACAGTCCCTTGCATCAGCAGAGGAAGTTAGAATATTTTCACTTGCCATAAGCAGGGAGAAATGTTTCTTTAAACACTTCCTATTTCTTTAAATACTTCTTGGCACATTACTGGGTGAGGCCATTCTGACCAAGAGTCAGAATGGTATGCAAGACTCAGAGCACTTACGCGTATTTGGCAATGATGTTCTTCACAAGGGCCCTGTGCGTGTTTCCTTGTACCCCATTTCACAGATGAGGAAACCAGTTCGGGGAGTTTGTACAATTCAAGTGGCATCACTAGGACTTGAAATTGGGTCTTTGTGGCCCCTCGGGTCACATTTTTCCTCTGTAACAACTGCCTGACCAAGAGGAGTTCAGCATGACTTGCCCACAGCCAAGTTTCTAATCAGGTGGGCATTTCCCAGCCGTGGCCAGAGAAGTAGTTGGATTCTCCCCAGTTGCCAGATTCTGTGTATTCAAATTCAACTCGACTTCTCTCTGCACTTTCCTGTTGGCAGACCCGGCCAGCAGACCTGCGGCGCTCTACTCTAATTGTCTGTAGGAATGCGACCTCATGCCAGCTTCCTTCCAGCTCCTTCTTTGTAGTTTCATGTATCATATTCCCATATTCAGGACACAGGTAATTTTTCCTGTGGTGCAAATGTATTGAGGACCAGGTACTTTCCAGTGTTCTTTTTTGAAATGGCAAAATTGAGAAATATTTACAGATAACATTAGTTGACATTAAAGTCTTTAGAGATGGTGTCATTCCAGACAATGGAAATCACATGTCAAAGTCCTTTAGTGTTTGAGGTTGTTGTTGTTTTTAAACCTCAGTTGGCTTTTAGCCTCATCAATGACATTCCCATTCATCTTCTCTTTTTCCGGGAGGCCTTTTCCCCAACAGGTCAAACTTGTGTTATTTTTTAAATAAGTATTTTTTGGTGAACTGATCCCCAGATATAGTTCTTTCAGCTTATATAAAGTAAAATCCATCCTGTTCTCCAAGGTGCAACTCACTGATTCACTCAAATTATAGGTCCACTGGCCAGGCAGGCCCTCAAGCTTAGTCATTTTAATTACACAGAGAGGTAAAGGGGTGGTGGCGGGGGGAACTTGGGCCCTGGTGATGGGGAGTCTGTGTGAAGAATAAATAGAAAGGTGTGTGTGTATGTGTGTGTGTGTGTGTGTGTGTGTAATTTATCTGTGGGCCAGGCAGTATGCAATGATTTTTAAAAAATAGTTCTTCAGTGTCTTAATCAAAATCCAAATTCATATGAGTGAGTAAGAGGAGTTGATTTGTTTAAGCAGAACAAAGTCTAGCCCTAATCAGTGTTACTTGTTGAACTACATGCACTAAATGACCCAATGTTTTCTTTTTAATTATGGTGAAATACATATAACATAAAATTGACTCTCTTAACCACTTGAAAATGTACAGTTCATTAACGTTAAGTATATTCACATTGTTGGACAGAACTTCTTCATCTTGCAGAACTGAAACACTGTACCCATTAAAGAACAACTCCCCATATTCCCATCCTTTCATCTCTCCAGCACCCCACCTTTTCTTTTAACACATCAGCAAAAACTTAGTCCTGTTCTTAAATTACCCACCTGCACGTTCTGCCACAGTGAATGCAGAAGCATCCTTCTCCTTGTGATGACATGATCTTATCCCAAACCAGAAGCGTCTTGAAGCAGCAGCCAGGAATGCTGGGAGTGGTAGGGGACACTCAGTATCAACTATGTTCAAATCTGTGTTTTCATCGTTGGCAGAATGGGTGCAACGGTCAGAGAGGTACTATAAATAACTGTTCAGCATGTTAATGAACCTGGATAACTGGCGTTGCCCTTTCAAAGCGCTACTCGAACTAGAGCCCATGCAGTTCAAGGAGCCCTTTTGGATCTAGCCTTACACCAAAAAACACTGTCTATGGAAGCAATGCTGAGAATTCCAGGGCTTCCTTATGGTCTTGTGAAAGCCTGGTGCTTATGAGGATATTTTTTGGGGGTCTAGAACGTCTGAAGTTAGAACAGGAAATGGATTCTTTAGAACATTCTCTCAGGCAGCCAGACTTTGAAAACAAGGAAAGAAGTAGAGGATGGGGGCTGGAGGTGGTTTCTGCTGTTTTTAAGATGGGCAAGCCTTGGGTATAGTTTACATGCTGAAGGAATAGAAGTTGAAAATACAGACAGGGGAGGGGAAGGGAAGTTGGGGAGGGGAAGGGAAGTTGGGGTGGGGTGGATAAGAAAGGGTGGAATCAAGAGCAAAAGTGAAGGCCCTGACTGCATGAAGAAGGAAAAGGAAGTGAAATCAGGAGGAGTCTACACTTCAGCCACAGAGATCCAAGCTCCGATTGTGTGTCAAATGGGACAGCTGTGTTCACTGTGATTCCCTGTTCTCTGCCCTACCCCTACCTCAGACGGGGTCACCAGAAAGCAATGGTCCCTTATCTCCCTGTGGACATGCCTTTCTAGGACTAGGAATTAACATTCTGTTTGTACTGAGAGTGGGCAGAAGGAACAGACACCTACATCTTCTATCTTATTGAACAGGCACCGTTCATGTTAGGGACATAGAACAACCTAAGACACTGTCAGCTCCTCCTAGAGTTTAGCGATAGGAAGAAGCTTGTTCTACCTGGCAGACGAATGTGATTTTTAAACTGAGATACAATGGTTATGTTGCTCACTGTATTTCCCATGTATGCCTTGACCAAGAAGCCCAACATGCAATGTTTTGTTACAGCAGCTGCCCTTGCCCTGAGTTTTCTAGCTCTGGCTTTTCTGTCCCCGTGTCTGGCTCCCCACCCTTTACTCTCTACTTATTTGGCTTTGGTTGAGATATGAATAAATGAATGGAATGAATTCCAGTCCTTGAATTTTGGTTCTAAAGACAACTTAGGATATTTTGCAAGGGAGGAAGGGACTTTTTGTTTTTGGTCAAAGTTTTTTAAAAATGATGTTGGGAACACAGTGTTGTTTAAAGGAGAGCATGCTCAGGTAAGTGAACCTGATTAGAAAGGCAGGCCATGAGCTTGGTGGACGTGATGGCAAGGAGAGGGCACCTTTGTGTATGTGGTTAGGTCCTCTAACTCAGCTCCTTATTTTCCGAGTCCTCCCGTTTCCAAAAGCAACTGTCTGATGGAGTTGGTTACTGAGTCCTGGCCGTGTGAGTGATTGAGCCCTTCGAGTTTGTTCGTTCATCTGTCATCCTCAGGACCTGAATGCCTACAAGAAGCAAGGGATGGCGCTGCTGACCAGAGTGGGCGAGTCGGTCAAGCATGTCGCCGGAGGCTACAAGCTGAGGAGTCGGCCTCTGGAGTTTGCAGCCATCGGCGAATACTTAGACACTTTTGCACTCAAACTGGGAACCATAGATCGGATAGCCCAGCGGATCATCAAAGAAGAAATAGGTGAGCTCTTTGTTGCGAGTTTGATTGTGCCCAGGGACCACATTTGCAGAAATGTCAGTCGTGTGCTAAGTAGAATCAAATGCGGAAGCACTGGAGTGATGGAACGAGGCCACGTTCTGCTTATAAAACTATAAGTAAATACAAGGAAGGGAAGAGGTAGTTGTGAGCAGAGTATAACTTTGTGCTTCCTCCTTTGCCTTGCGTTTCAGCCTAGTGTTGGCTTTCCCCGGGGCAAACAACCACCTCTGGGTATCTAGGCTCTCTCACTTCCCCCTCTTAACTTTAGCTTTAGAAGTGGAGATACTGACTCAACCTCCCTTCATTAATAAGAATGATGGTTTAAAAACAAACTCGGGTATCTTTTCTGGCAGAAAGGTGGTTCAAAAGGACAAAAGACCTGGCTGGCATGGCTCAGTGGTTGAGCATCAATTTGTGAACCAGGAAGTCACGGTTCAATTCCCAATCAGGGCACATGCCTGGGTTGCAGGCTTGATCCCCAATATAGGGCATGCAAGAGGCAGCCAATCAACGATTCTCTCTCATCATTGATGTTTCTATTTATCTCTCCCTCTCCCTTCCTCTTTGAAATAAAAAAAAAAAAAGGACAAAAGGACAGTGTGGTGACCTGTGTTTGCCGAAGTTATGATCCTAACGAGCCCTGCTGCATTTCAAACCCACTCTCCCTGGCCTGGGAAGTTGTGAGGCCTTTTTTTATTCATCCTGGCTCTTCTTCCACTTCCTCCCCACCCCTCTCGTGGCCACTTGCTTTTCTGTATCCCAGAATGTTGGGGCCTTTTGCCTTCTTACACACATGTGAGCCAAACATACCTGAACAGTAATAATGAACATGCTGGCAGTGATATGAAGCACATTGGAAAGGATTCTCCAATAGTTGCCACCCATTGGTTGCTAAAAAAAAATGGCAGCGACATTTTATTGTCATGGCAAAATTCCTGGTGACAGTGATGAGCCATATTTTCTTTGTGAGGGGAAATAACATTTTTCTTGGTTCCTGTGATTTAATTCTCCTTTACACGCTGATGGCATCATGTGGGGCCTGCAGGGTTGGGAGTTAGCTGTAGGTACCGTCCACATCTAAGGACCAGAGGGTGGGATAACCCCTGAATGAAAGACTGAGTCTGCCTATGTAAGACCACGTCTCCTGTATCAAATGTTTCCTAAAATTCCATTTTTCCATTGTGACTGATTTAAAAAAAATACCCCCACACACATCCCCTAAACCTATAGGAAACTCTGCCACCACTGTTAAAATACTGCTTCACTGTGTGGGTAGGAGAGTGGTTATTTTTTTAGGTATTTGATGGATGTAGTTTCTACCATTTACCGCCAGAAGGCAGTGTGGTCCTCATTACCCAGCAGCATGGCATTCTCATTATGGGGTGGAGCTGATTGTAGCATCAGCTTTTAGAAATTAAAAAATTGTTATAAGCAATGTTGTGTTCAAAGAGGAGCATGATCAGGTGAGTGAACACATCTTGGTTACTGAGTCCGTAATACCAGTGACTGCTGCCCAGCCAAGCTTATTGGTTCCTCTTCCCGCTTTAGAGTACCTTGTAGAGCTCAGAGAATATGGGCCCGTGTACTCCACGTGGAGCGCGCTAGAGGGGGAGCTGGCTGAACCCCTGGAGGGCGTGTCAGCGTGCATCGGCAACTGCTCCACAGCCTTGGAAGAGCTGACAGATGACATGACAGAAGACTTTCTGCCTGTGCTCAGGGAATATATTTTATACTCTGACTCCATGAAGGTAAGCTGGCTCCCTTCTTGTGCACTTAGGTACTTTTTTTGTTATAATTATTATCAAAAAAATCAATTGATTATTGCCTATTTGCATGTGGTACAGGTTTCCTTTATCCTGGGTGGGCAGGATCAGACATGTGGATGGACATCATGGACATATAAATAGAACACATGGTGAACCAAGTATGTGAATTACGTGAAAAAACTAGTTTGGAAGAAATTCTTTAATTAATGTTCACTGAGAGTTCAAGGGGGTATAAAGTCTTCTAAACAAGAACAGGATGCTGTGGAAAAGGAAAAATTGGATAATTAGAGCTCTTGGAAGTTAAAATATGGTTGCTGAAATAAAATTGAAGAGAAAAGTTGGAAGATAAGGATGAAGAAATCTTGGAAAGTAAAACAAAGTTGTTGAAAAGTAGAATAAAAATGCAAAAATACTAAAAATGTGAAAGAATGGTCAGAAGGATTAATCTTAGAGTTTCAGCATATCTGACTGATAAGAGTTTCTGATTGAGAGAACAGCAAAAATTGAGGGAAGGAAATTATGAAAGAAATAATTCAAGACAATCTCCCAAAGCTGAAGGACATGAGTTTTTAGATTAAAAGGACATCTTAATTGCCCAGCAAAAGGAATGAACAGAGAACCAACCCCAAGCATATACTTGTGATATTTTAGAAAAAAAGTCATAAAGATGAAATTCAGGATCAAATGCTTCAATGCCCGCACTAGACAGTGCCCCAGCCTGTACCCAGGCTGTTTGGAGAGCAAGTATGTTTGTACTTAATATACGTTTGTACTTGAAGCAGGATTTTAAATTCTCATTGAGCAAGGATTTATCTGACATCTTTATTAAAATACTTTTACACAGTGAGACATAAGAAGCTTGTTTGAATAAGTGAAGTTATACATCAAAGAAACACTTGTTTGCTCTCTTTCTTCACCCACTGTGTGACACTTATGTATTGTTTCTTGTTCACTGGAGAAACATTAATTGGGTTAACCAAGCAGCGATTTTCAACTGCTGTGCCATGGCAGGCACACTGGTATGCCGCAAGAATTTTTAAAATATGCAATACCTGACTATTTAGTCAGGGGCAATGACCTTTTCCTTTATATTGTTCAATTAAAAATATTGACAACAGGCAACACAATAGCCATCTAGTATGAATGAATCAACATTACACCTCTTTTTTTTGTCAGACTAGCAAAAAATAAATTTTTTGGTGTGCTGCAGAATTTTAGTAATTAGTCAGTGTAGTGTGACATGAGATGAAAAAGGTTGAAATTCGCTGGTCTACAGTGTTGTCTGGGGAGGGGCATGTGGAGGAAGTGTTGACTGGCAGCCTCTGAAATCCTGTCTGCCCCACGGTGAGCTGAGCTAAGTCCATTTAGAAAGAAAGAAGGCCTCCTGCTCCCCATCTTTTCAACAGGAAAGTATCTGCAGAGTGGTCTGGGCAAAGCCAAGATTGCACGTGGGGTTGTCAGGGTCCGTGTGGCCAAGACTAAAGACCTCAGGAGAGTTAGGTGTCTTAAGTGGCTCCCTGGCCTTTTGACTTTACTGCTTTTTAAGAATTCTTATCTACATTTTCTTTTTCTAAGAGTGACATATAATTTTACTTCCAAAATAACGTTCTGATTTTTAAGGTATACATGGGACAGGCTTTGTTATTCAGCGTGAAAACTAAACTTGGAATACAGGGCTTGTGAAGGACTGGTGTGAAAACTGTTCTATATCTATCTATATAAAAGGCAAATATGCAAAGTGTCCCCTCAGGAGTTCGACTGGGAGACTGGGAGTTCGATTGCTCGCTATGACGTGCGCTGACCACCAGGGGGCACTGCGGAACATGGCAGGCAACCAGCGGCAGTGGGGCACTGAGGGAGTGAGGGAAGGAGGAGGCGGGGAACCTGATGGGCCCTGATCGCCGGCAAAGCCTAGGGACCCTACCCATGCACAAATTTTGTGCACTGGGCTTCTAGACTGACGTTTGTCAGTCTGCAATGGCCTAGAGTGAACGAAAGTGAATATTTGTCCTCATGATTTGGAGTCGGGACTGTGCCTAGGAATGGGAAGTAGCTGAGTGCCATTGGAGCCCGCATGGAGAAAATGCTGGCGTTCACTGAAGCTTTTTCCTAATGGGGCTGAGACTGGGCTTCTTCTCTGAGGTCGAAAAGGCCTTTGGGAATCATCTCCTCTAACTTATTTCATAGATGAAGAGACAGGGCCCCATGGGTAAATCTTTTCTCTGTCCCATGGCCACCATTCTAACAACCAGTGGCCTTGAGTCTGTGTCTTTACATCAACTAAGAAGAAAACCAGATCAGCTCGCTTTTCAAGGCCAAGTTTCAGTTGTCTCTCCTTGAGTTCAGGTATGTTTAGGGACATTCTGTTCCCTTTGGAGGTCGAGAGAAAGCACACAAAAAGGAGGGTTGCTGTCAGGCCCTGTGGAACAGGTGCACAATGTTCAGTGAACAATGGGGACATCTCGTACTAGAGAGATGGTTGAAAACGAGTATTCCAAGGATGCTGTGAAGCGGGAGTGAACAGTGCCCGAGAAGGAGGGATAACAAAGTTACCGTGGTGCCCAGGACTCAAGTTAAATCCCTGTAGACATTTGCAGGTGAGTACTGAGAGGGAATTTCACATTCTATACATGGTGCGTGTGTAAAATGTAATTAGGTTAGTGATGGGCTAGGAGAGAATATCTTAGAGTTTTTACCAAATTTCTGTCAATGCTTTTTAAATATTGGTGTCATTATGACCAGGCCAAGAGCTGGAAAAGCTTTACTTAAGAAGGTTAGGGCAAGGCCATCTTGTTTCCCACACTGTCTAGTTCATAGAAGGTGGTCAGCAAATATTTAATTGAATTTGACAATGTGGTGAAGTTGAAATATTTACAGATATACAGGGTGGGGCAAAAGTAGGCTTACAATTGTGAGTACATGAAACAGAATTTATTCTTGTATTGTTATCCATTAATTATTGTTTTATTTTCCATGGGAACTATAAACCTACTTTTGTCCCACCCTGTATAACTATAGTACGTCATGTAACTTGTTATTTTTAAGAGATAGGTGTATGTACAAGTCCAAGAGCTTGCTTATCTCAGAGGTGTGGGTGAATGACTAGGGTGAGATGAGAGAAGAGTGGGTGGCAGGGAAAGCCACACAGAGGAAGAGGCTTCAGTTGGAGACTCAAATGACATGTAGGATTGAGCATTTTAGGCAGAAGGAATAGGCAGTGCAAAAGTTCTAAAGCAGAAATGAGCTTCGTGTCCTTGCAGGTCAGAGAGGCCAGTGTGAGTAGAGCCCAATGAGCAAGGGAGGAAGTGGGAGGGGGCAAGATAGGGGCCAGGGCATATAGTAGAATTTGTATTTTTAAAGGCCATGGTTGGTAAGAGTCAGGATTTTATTATCCTATATAATAAAGGCTAATATGCAAATTGACCGAATGGCAAAACGACCAGTCGCTATGACGAGCACTGACCACCAGGGGGCAGACACTCAATGCAGGAGCTGCCCCCTGGTGGTCAGTGTGCTCCCACAGGGGGAGCACTGCTCAGCCAGAAGCCAGGCTCATGGCTGGCAAGTGCATTGGCAATGGCGGGAGCCTCTCCCGCCTCCGCAGCAGCGCTAAGGACCCCTCGGGGATTCCAGACTGTGAGAGGGCTCAGGCTGGGCTGAGGGACCCCCCCACCCCACCTCCAGTGCATGAATGTCATGCACCGGACCTCTAGTTAGGAATAAAAGGGAAGCTATCTGGTTTTATGAAGGGGATGACAGTATATAGTTCTTCCTTTAAGAAGACAACTAGTGCTGCAGTATGGAGAATGGGTTGTAGAAAGAGGGAGTGGAGGTAGGGACCATTTAGAAGACTGTCACAGGTAGCCAAGTGGCAGATAACCGAGGTGTCAGAGCTTACACTAAACGGTGATGGGGAAGTGGGTGGATTTGGGATATATTTTGGATGAGGTGGCCAAGTAGACCTGCTGTTGTATTAATGTGAAGTAAGAAAGTCAGGAATTGCCCTGGCTGGATAGCTCAGTTGGTTAGACCATTGTCCTGATACACCAAGGTTGTGGGTTCGATCTCTGGGCAGGCTGCGTTCAAGAAGCAACCAATGAATGCATAAATATGTGGAACAACAAATCGATGTGTTTCTCTCTCTCCCTCTCTCCCTCTTCCCCTTTCCCCCCTCTCATTCTTTCCTTTCCCTTCTCTTTCTAAAATCAACAAAAAGAAAGAAAGAGAGAGAGAGAATGAGAGAGAAAGAAAGAAAGAAAGAAAAGCAGGAATTGAGAATGACTCCTGGGTTTTGACTTCAGCAACTGGGAGGACAGTGGTACTGTTTATTGAGCAGGACAAGTCTGGGAGAAATGGATTGGGAAGTTGGGAATCAAGTTGTTTTGGCCAGGTTGAATTAAAAAATGCCTATTAGTCATTAACGTAGTGACGTCAGAGTGGGAATAGAAATGTGGGAGTCATTTGTACATAGATGGCATTTAAATCTGTGAGAGTTGGGAAGATCATCTAGGGATGAGATTGAGGTTAACAGTCTAACCTGTGCCCTGAGGCATGACAATAATTAGGAGGAGGACGAGTAGCAAATGAGCCTGAGAAGGACTGGTCAGTGTAGTAGGAGGAAAAAAAGTGGAGGATTACCTCTGTAAAGCCAAATGTTTTTAGGAGGACCTTGATAAACAGCAACCATTGGACTTAATCATATGGACGTCATCAGTGATCGTGATTAGAGGTCTCATGTGGATACATAAATTTGGGTTTAAAGACAGAATTCATCTTTTAGTTAGAGATACTCAAATGCCAATTGTTTAATTGTAAGATGATTTTTTCCGCCTGCCGCCTTTCCCCTCAGGGGCCACAAGGTGGAGCTAACAAGTCAAGTAATTAGTTGATGCTTAGGTCAGTGATTTTCACCGGGTGTGCTGCAAAAATTTGTAAAGCATGCAATATCTGACTAGTTTGTCAGGGGCACTGACCTCTTTTCCCTTAGACTGTCAAATTAAAAAATGACAACAGACAACACAATAATAGTTGTCCAGTGTGATTGAATCAAAATTATACCTATTTTTGGTGTGCCGCAGAATTTTAGTAATTAGTTTATGTGTGCCATGAAGTGAAAAAGGTTGAAAATTGCTGCTTTAGGTTGACCAGTTCTGGTGCTTTTCAAAAACTAAAGAGATTTCCTGGAAGATTGAGTCGGGAGAGAAAAACTCTCCTTCCTAAACAAAAGTGATTATAGATTGAGGCCCTAATTTCTTGAAAATATGAAAAAGTGGGATATAGAAATGTACGTGATCTCAAATGTTTTTTAAAAATTAGAAAGTGTAATATTAAAACTGTGAGATTCCTAGTGATAGCAGATTGAATACATTTTTAATCTTATTCATGAAATTGCACAAAAATGACACCAGAATGATTTTTTTTAAAATATACATATTTAGGCAGATGGGAGTGGGGGGTAGAGCGGTTCGGGAACGGGGGACGGGTGGAGGCGCTGGGACCGGGGGCGGAATGGTTAGTGCTGAGTCCTCTGGCTCCGCCGGGGGGCGAGTCGCCCACGGGTCGCTGATCTGGAACCTGCGGAGCGGAGCTTTCGGGTCTGTTTTAGCGAGGAGAATTTGGGTGGGAGAGCAGGTCATGCAGAGCTGGGGGCGAGAGCGGAAGTACCAAAAGGCCTGAACATAAGGGATTTCGGGCTATTTACCTGTTTGTTGGCAAAAATGGGTTAGGTCAGTTAAGATTCCGAAATCGAAAGTGCCGTCCCGGGGCCAGACGGAGCCATTGTCCAGAGCGTAGCGAGGCCATATTTTGGTGGATAATCGGATGAGGCGTCGCTTTCTCTGTTCCGTCTGATCATACCCTAATTCGCGCCAATTGGAAAGAACGCACCCTAAGGGTGTTTTGGAGCCCGGATTGGAGGAATTGCTGCCCATACTGATTCAGGTCCCGGTGGGAGAGGTCTCTCAAGCAGGCGTCCCGATTGGGAGAGAACTCCGAGGGGACAGGCCATCTCGGGGGTGTCCCCACCGGAGCGGCAAGTCTGGGGAAGACATCCCTGGGATACCTTACAGGAGGGCTCCCCGGTGCGACACCAGACAGGGGTCCCTAAGAACGCTGAATAGAACGGGCGGAAGCTTACCTCACCGCCGGGTGCAGATCGGTTTGGAGGCCGGCTGGTCCGATCAGGGAGGTCCTGGCCAAAAGGCATGGTAGACCTCCCGGGTTTTTCGGCACCAAGATGTCATATTTAATCTGAGATGTGAGATTTAATCTGACCGAAGCCAATAAATTGACCAAGACAAGCAGGGTAAGAGCGAAAGATCGCGTTTATTGAAAGCTCTCCGGTGAGGTCCCGCGGTCTGGGGGCACAGGCCCGGGGAGTCACACCCGCCTATGCCTGGCAGAGATTTTTTATGCTGCTGTTGGACCAGTCAGGTTTATCTGAAGTAGCTTGTGGCGGGTGATTTATGAGCCGGAAGTTTGTACAGCTGCACCCTGGCCATCCTGAGAAGTCTCCGGTGGTCATTTATTGTCCATCAGGAAGTTAGCACAGCAGGATGTGAGCACAACTGTGACTTGGTCGTTCCGGTGGGTCCCAGGGTGGCTGCTATTGTCTAGCAGGAAGTTGGCACAACTATGGCTCGGTCATTCTGGGTTGTTTGTCCAACTCAGCGGGTGGGATCGGGAAAGTCCCTATTTTCCCAGCCCCAGACCTTACATCTCCCTCTCCCTTTCTCTCTGAAATAAAAAAATACATATTTTTTAAAAAATAAAAAAATTAAAAAATATATATACATATTTATTGATTTCAGAGAGGAAGGGAGAGGGGAAGAGTGATAGAAACATCAATGATGAGAGAGAATCATTGATTGGCTGCCTCCTGCACATCCTCTACTGGAGATCAAGCCTGCAACCCAGGCACGTGCCCTTGACTGGAATTGAACCTGGGACCCTTCAGTCCGCAGGCTGACGCTCTATCCACTGAGCCAAACCACCTAGGGCCAGAATGATTTTTTTAAAAAAGCCATACACCTGTAAGGACAAAGAGTGATAGAAGGGGAGGCAACATCAGTACAAGTGGGGACTAGAAAGCAAATGTAGAGGTGAGGAGGGACTTAGGCAACCCAAACCAGCTGCCTTCGGAGCTCCCTGTGGGGTAAAACTAAGAAGCCACCAAGTTTACACTGTGGAACTTTTCAGAAAGGCCAAGAATTGGGAGCACCAAGAACCTCTGGGACTAACAGAAAGGTGGAGCTGACTAGAAGAATGTTAGGAGCCCAGAAGAAGTTAGAGCTTCTGATTCTTTTCTCACGGCTCATACCCAAGCCACGGTTCCTTCCCCATATGGCAGAACTGGAGGTAAATTCTCTGGAGGGGGTAAAATAGAGAGTTTGTGGTCACCGGACACAATTGAGGTAGGGACAAAAGTCCTAAAATCAGGATGTTAATTAAAATGTTACTGAATGTTGAGACTTTGGCTCTCGGCCTTATACCTTCCCTGCAAGGATTAGAAGAGCCTTTTCTTGAATATCTGGACAGGCCAGGAGAAGAGACTGGGAGATACTGATATTGGAGGGGAGGGGCAGATCCTCAACAGAATGACCCAGCAGAGTCCCTACAGAGAACTGTCAGCAAGCCCTCGATGTGCCGAGAGCTTTCAATCAGGTTTTCAGTGTTTCCATCTCAGCTTGTTAGACAGACAAAAGCCACCAACTATTTAAGAGAACATTCTAATAAGAATATCAAGGCCCTGGCTGGTTTGGCTCAGTGGATAAGAGCGTTGGCCTGCGGACTGAAGGGTCCCAGGTTCGATTCTGGCCAAGGGCACATGCCTAGGTTGTGGGCTCAATCCCCAGTGGGGGGCGTGCAGGAGGCAGCGGATCAATGATTCTCTCTCATCATTGATGTCTCTATCTCCCTCTCCCTTCCTCTCTAAAATCAATAAAAATATATTTTAAAAAAAAGAATATCAAGTAAAAACAAAGAAGAAAAAGCATATTGAGTGAAACATCATTGAGGGAGAGGAAAATTTCCAGGAAAAGAAATCATTAATATCTTCAAAAAGAAAAAAGATATCTTAGCCATAAATCAAGAATTTTTAAAACCCAGAGAACAAAGAGTACATGGAAATTAAGATCATTATAGAAATGAAAAAAAAATCAATAGAAGAGTTAGAATAAAAAATTAAGGAAATCACATATAAAGTGAACTGAAAAAACAGATCGAGGATTGGAGAGAAAATATATGAAAACAAGAGGACTAGACTATAAAATTCAACATCTGAATAACTAACAGAAGTGCCAAAAAGAGAAAACGGACGTTGGAGAGCATCAAAGAAGTCATTCAAGATAAGAGATGAGAAGTGAAGACATAATGTGCTACTGCTTGTGCCTGAAAGATGAGATTTAGGGATGCTTTCCCCTGACCCCTTCTACATTTTTCTTTAATTTCCAAATTTTCTGTAACAACTATCTTTTAAAATTAGGAGGAATGTATGGTTCCAATATTACCAACTTTGTCCTAGAACATTGAACTCACAGGTTATCCTGTTTTCAATAGGATAAATGTGTAAAAGGAGCATGTTGAAAGGGGCAACTTAAATTTAATCATCCTATATAATAAAAGCCTAATATGCAAATTGTCCCCTCAACTGGGAGTTTGACCAGAGGACAGGGCCGGCCGGCCAGCCACAGGAAGGGAGCCCCTGGTTGGCAGCTGGCAGCCACTAGGGACCCTACCCGTGCACGAATTTCATGCACTGTGCCTCTAGTTTAATCATAAATGACGTTACCAGTACCAAGTCAGACTCATTTTCCTGCCTATAGGAAAATGCTCTCCTAGAGAGCCACCCAGAAACAGGCTATAGGGCTGTGTTCGGTATTTGATTTTTATTAGCACTTGAGCTTCTTTCTTTCATACTAAACACTCATTTTACATGAATTCCTCTGGGGTCTTTTGGGCTGTCAGCCCCTGACCAGAGAATGAACCATTCTGTTCTTAATTCTCTACGCATGGCCAAGCTGTCCCTGCTGCTTCATATACTTTCTCACCCTGCATCCGAATATTTTGGAGCTTAAAAACCTGGACTTGGGAAGGTTGTTCTTTTTTTTTTTTTTTTAATAGCTGCTCACCTATTGCATTGGGGCTAGTTTTGGACTGCCTCTTTCTCCCCCTACAAGTTTGTGAGCCCACAGCTGCCCCAGAGGAAGGTATGAGCATGAGCACTGGGGGTGGAGAGGGGAGTGTTGAGCTTTCCTGTTGATACTAACCACTGTGGCACTTTCTTGGGAAGAATCCAGTGGAGATGTTGAAAGCCAAACCACAGAAGGTTTCTGTAATCCAACTCCCAGACACTTTTGTCATTGTAGTATAATGACTGTTATTAGTTTCTGGATAAAACACTTGGATGACAAGTATTATGTTTCCATTGCTTAACTTTTATTATAGAAAAATTCAAACATATTCAAAGTAGAGTGAAAATATAACAATTCCCCATTGTACCATCAGCCAGCTCCAGCAGCTGGCCACTCATGGTCCATCTTGTTCTAGCTTTGCTCCCACCCACTCCCAGCACCCACCCCTGTGTTGTTTTAAAGAAAATCCCAGATATCATGCTATTTCATACAAAAACATTTAGTACATAGCACTAAAATACGAGCATTCTTTTGAAAAAGAAAGAACCGTGTCATCATCACACCTAAAGAAATTTCTTTTTTTATTCTCCTCAAATATCCAGTTAGTGTTCAGTTTCCTCAGTTGTCTCAGATGCTGTTTTTATATATTTTTTCCAAATTGGGATCCAAATAAAATCCGTACATTTTTCAAATATTTTCAAAATCCCTCCCCATCTATTTATTTTTCCTTGCAATTTATTTGTTAAAGAAACAGAGTCATTTTCCCTCTCTGTATTTTAAAATAAGGTAGTGAAATTCCATATTACTGGGAACACTTTGAAATCACGATGAGCTGCTCCACATTAAAAAAAATACAAGGTTAAAAAAAAATATAGGGTTCAAGAGGGATTGGTTCCATGTTGTGAATTAAAAGTCACGTTGTCCCCGAGGCCCTCCCTGGCCACCCTGTGAACAGTCCCGTCATCTTCCAAACCCCGGGCACTTTACACCCCCCTCTCCTCTTCCACTTTCCCCCCGACACCTGGCTCTGCATGATTATATTTTACTTGTGTACTGTCCACCTACCCTCTATGTAAGCTCCATGAAGGAGAGGGTTTTGTGGTTCTGTTCTCTGCTGCATCCCCAGCACCTGGGAGGCGAATGAGGAAGCATTGAGGCAGCACAGAAACGGGGTGCGGATGGCTGTGGAGAGGAGGTGCCGGGGAAAGTTTCTCCACACGCGCACGCCACCACTCTGGTTTCTGGTGTCACTCGATGCAGAGATCCCTGTGAAGTTCTGTGGGAAGCTCAGAGGATGAGTACCTTTTGCTGTCACTCAGTGATGGGGACACTCTGCCAGTGCCGCCTGGGTCTCTTGTCCCTTTCACCCCACTGCAGGGTGAGGCCTGAGCTGCCACTGGCTGGTTGACCAGTGTGGTCAACAGAGCCAGTGTTTGGGTGGGAGACCAGTCCTTTCAGACCATCACCACCAGTCTGAACAGGGGTGGTGGTGGTACACCGATTCTCTTGCTTCAAAACGTGTTCCCCCACCTTTCTTGTGATTGGCCTGCAGTCAGACTGGTAAACCCTGGGTGAGTCAGCACTACGGTATTAACCAATGGCTGCCTCAGCCGGTCCCTCCACTGGACCTTCGCCTTCTCCATAGAAAATGGGACAGTACCCTTTCAGCCCCGCAGGGTGGTTGCGGCTTTCATTGTTGTGAGTTTTTCCTGCTGCCCAGTGATGTGTGTTTGTGTGTGGGGGGCGGGGGTATCAGCCTGCAGAAGGCAGCGCTCTGGCCTCGGGAGAAGCAAGGGTGACAGTGACTGAGCAGACAGAGGGCAGGGAAGGCCCGAGCTATGCAGGGAGGGAGTGTGGCTGAATCTTGAGGCCCTCGCCTGTTGTGGGGCAGGGCGAGGAGAAGCGCTGGGGCTGTTCTCTCACCATCCCTCCCCTTCTGGCCACACTGACCGAGGATGTGTTACAGGGGCCACTCATCCGCGTGCCCACCTCTCGACTGGATATGTGTGCTTTTTCCCATAAGGTGTGAGGCACCCCATGAAGGCAGGCTGTGGCAGTGATCAGAATCCTAGAGCCCCTCCCTGCTGTCTCATTGCCCCTCGGGACCACATGTGTGTCTCCAAGGACAGCATCCTGCTTACATCTCTGGGATGGAGACTGTGATTTTTATTGCTGCTGGTATCAGACTAGTGCATTTAGGATGTTTTCTGGGCTCTATGAAGTCCAGAAAGGACCCCTGATTGTTTTGTTTTGTGGTTCTCTAGTCTTATGCAGCCAATCGCTATAGGTGACTAAGTTTAAATTCAAATCGGATACAATTAAATAAAAATTAAATCCAGTTCCTCAATCATACGAGCCATATTTTAAGAGCTCAGTCAGCACATGAGGCTGGTGACTACTGTGTTACATTATAGAACATGCCCTTCGCAGTGGAACATTCTAGAAGGCAGTGCTGGAAATCTCTCTGTCCAAGGTTGACGACTGTGGGGAGGGAACTCCCAAGAACATAGGAGAAAGATGAGTGGCAAACAATGGAAAATAAGCCATTGCAGGTTTGACCTCGTGTTCTCTTCTCACGGTAAAACACATCTCTAATAAACTCTTACTTCGGGGTAAGGCTTAAGGTTCCAGGTGTTGAATTTCCATTCCAAGGCTGTCCCCAGAGTGCTCTTAGCCATGGAGTCACCACCTTTCAGCACGTTGTCAGGGACACAAGCTGCTCCTCCAACCCCCAGCTTAGCCAAGAAACGGCTCCTTCCTGCCCGACCTCGCACTCTTCGGGAACATCCCCATACTGTGGAGCAGTGAAAGATTGGGAGCTTTTATAGCAACATGACTTTGGAATTAGTGGGGAAGGACATTCTTACCACTGTTAGTTTGCCATTGTAATTCTATGAAAAGGAGAAAAGAGAAACCCTTGTATGAAACAGATGCTTCCCTAGAATGTCAACTGCATGCTTTTCTGGTCTGCCTGTTGGTGTCTCAGTCGAAGAGCCAGGCCTCCGTGATCTAGGGAGACACTCACGCTCATGGGTGAGCGTCTCCTTCAATTTTGCATCCTGAGCACCTGGTGTGTCACTGTAGCTCCGTCCTGCTGCCTCTCTTTGGGCCCATTTACCACGCACTCTGGCAGGCTCGCTGTCAGACATCCTGGACTTGCACACAGCTCATGGAGCACCTGCAGCCTCGCACTGTGCCTGCACCTCTCCCCCCTCCGGAGCCCCTCAGGTAGGGACTGGACCTCTTGGCTCTTTGTATACCAGGCCTAGCATGGAGGACATGTAAACGGCTAATGGATCAGTGAGCAAATCAGTCTGCCAGGGATCCACTCTCTTGGCTTGGACTTTTCCATGAACAGTTCAGAAAACCTCGTACATTGTCACCTGCCAAGCTCCACATTTCTGCACAGCGCCATCCTCTCAGCCGAGAGTCCTCTCATCACCATGGCGATGGATGGGCACTGGTCACCCCGCCTGCCCTTCCCCGGAATCCTGTCACTTTCAGAGTCAGGCCGAGTTATCTCACTAGAAAGCTGTCTCAGAATGGTTCTCCTCTCCTTAAAGTAGAAAATCAGTTTGAAAATTATGGATAAGACTGTATTTTCTTCAAATATAGTAAAAAATGTTTCTATACATGGTTATTGTTTCCTCCTGGAATTGGTTTGGGGATAAGTCTTTAATCTCTCTCTCACCTAAGCTCATGGCTTAGGAGGCCTTTTGTACCAGCTTTGCCCTCTCTCTTCCCCAGTTGGAAAATGTTTGCATGAATTAATACTAGTAAACAAGTTTACAACAACAAAAACTCTGCCTCCTCCAGAGTCCATGCCGCATGTCACGCACAGCCAAGCTGTCCCAGGAGCACGTGGCTGGGCCTGGGCGCCATGGTTTGGGAGGAATGGGGGTGAAGACACAGTCCCTGGGGCTTGGAGGCCCCGTTGTGAACTCTGTGTGACATGCCTCCCCTTTCTGCCTCCCACAGAGCGTGTTGAAGAAGAGGGACCAAGTGCAAGCGGAGTACGAAGCCAAACTGGAAGCCGTGGCTCTGAGAAAGGAGGACCGCCCCAAGGTCAGGGAGCCCCCGGGGAGGGCGGGCTGCTGGGGCTGCACCCTGAAATCCCCGCTGGAGCCCAGTGAATCCTGTCCCTACATGGGGACCACGGAGGTGCTCAGTGCCAGCTGGGCTGTGCTGCTGCCATTCCCTCTTTTGCTCTCTTTCGGCCTTATTTCTGGGTGCTCCTCATGTGTCCTGGAGCTTGAGTTTTCTGATTTTTCCTGGGATTGATTTTTCTAACCACGGCCAGTTCCTCTCTCTCTGAATGGGATTGAGGAGAAGGGGGAAGAACGGTCTAGATCAGGATTCTCAATCCATGACGGGAAGGTATAGAAGCTGAGAGGAGGTGCTGTGATTTGTGTCGAACACTCAGGATGAGTGTGTCACACTAGCGTGGAGAGTTGCACGTGGAGCAAGCTGCACACTGGTTATGCACAGTAGCACTACCGCGTGGTTGGATTGGGGGAAAAGCCAACAGAAAGTGCTCCTTCAGGACACAGTTTGAGAAGCACTGATCTAGTTTCCGATGCCGTCCAGCTCCAGGGCGCAGGGTCTAGGTCAGTGACGGCGAACCTATGACATGCGTGTCAGAGGTGACACGTGAACTCATTTTTTTTTTTTGGTTGATTTTTCTTTGTTAAATGGCATTTAAATATATAAAATAAATATCAAAAATATGTCTTTGTTTTACTATGGTTGCAATATCAAAAAATTTCTATATGTGACACGGCACCAGATTTAAGTTAGGGTTTTTCAAAATGCTGACACACCGAGCTCAAAAGGTTCGCCATCACTGGTCTAGATGGAGGCTCACAATTGTTGTACCACCCCCATTTGTTGTCTCTCTCACCCCGCCACCAGCCAGGATTCAAAACGAGAGCAATAACAGCTAATAAGCAAGTGCTTAGCACTTTATATTTGTATTGTCTCATTTATGCCATATAACAGTCATGTGGTTCAAGCACCATCTTTATTGAGCAAACCAAGGCCCAAGGTCAAACAGCCAGCAGGGGGTCACACATGGACTTTAGAACCTTGCCAGCTATTGTGATGTCACTCTGCTCCTTTTTGTTTGTAATTGGAAGGTGTATTTGTTTTTGAAAAAGGGGTGGGGTAGGGGATGTTATTAGATTAATAGCAGGGGCCCCAGTTTCAGGGACATAGTTTGACAACAGAACTGTTTGTTTGGGTTTCCTCCTCTGCTTTGGTTCTCATTGCCTAGAAAGAACTGGCTTTGGGAATTTGAAACCAAACCTCAGAAATGGCACACCTGACTCTGTACAGTACCTTTATACCAGGTATGTGTATTGCTTCACATAATCACCCCAGCCCTCACCAGAGGGAAGGCACTGTTCTTTCCCCATTTCAGGGAACAAGGGAACAAGGCACAAAGCATCTCAATAAGTTGCCTATATTTGTTTATGCCAAAGATCTTGACGCAGCAGGCAGGCAATACACTTGTGGCACTGCGTCCTGTGTCACCCATGGTGTCTACACAAGAGAGTGAAGGCTGAGTACAGAGAGTACAACTATAAAGCCGGGGACTCTTATCAGTGGCCCGGTGTTTGCAGCTGGGACTTGGCCAGAGAGCGAGGTACCCTCTTCTATACTGTGTGTCTGGAGGGAGGAGATGATGGGAATACAGCTGTGCACACAGCTGTCCTCTACCTCCCAGCTGCCTGTCCCATTGACCAGTCTGGTTGGCCCTGTGACATTCTGGAACATGGTGCTGTCTGCTGAGCCCATGTCTCAGTCTCATTTAAAGGAATGACACAGAGCCCTGGCCGGGTGGCTCAGGTGGTTGGAGCATCATCCCATACACCAAAAGGTTACAAGTTTAGTTCCTGGTCAGGGCAGGTACCTAGGTTGCAGGTTTGACCCCTGGCCGGGAGATGTATGGGAGGCAACCAATTGATGTTTCTCTCATGCCAATGTTTCTCTCTTTCTGTCACTTTTTCTCTCTCTCAAAATTATACAAACATCCTCTGGTGAGGATGAAAAAACAAAAAAGGAATGACACAGAATACTGTGTTTATATATTTTAAATTTTCATTCTTACAATTTAGCTCCCAAATGTAAATATAGATGTTACTTTTCCTGGCCAGGGAGGGGAAGGGAGATGGCAAGTCCCGCCACTGGCCTACTTTGCAAGCTGAGGACCCTATATTTAGAAGATGTCACTTAAATAGTTCTGTCAGCATCCGTGCCTGCTCAGCCTGAATACAAGCTTTCTCAGAGGCTTGTTTTGTCATTTAGTATATGTCTAGTCCTGTGTGGGACAGTTTTTTTGTGAAGACAGGAGCCAAAGGGTGTGAACATTGGTCCATTTAAATCTTGATTATGCCCTGGCTGGCTGGCTGCAGAAGTTCACACCTCTGCTGCCCATTCGAGTTCCAGTTGTCTCTAATAGGAATGCTGAACGTGTTTGCTGAGTTTGTGGTCATGACTTAAAAATATTCTTTTGTCTAAACGTATTTTTAAGGCATTATTTCTTTGTGTCCTCAGGTTTCTGTTTTCCCACTCCTCCTGACCACCTATCCTCCCAACCACCCTTCAGCAGTAGACAGACATCTGGGAAGTGAATGGCTAAAGCTTTTGCTGTGCTTTGTTTTACGTGTTTGTTTGTTTTTAAATATATTTTTATTGATTTCAGAGAGGAAGGGAGAGGGAGAGGGAGAGAGATTGAAGCATCAATGATGAGAGAGAATCATTGACTGCTGTCTCCTGCATATCCTGTACTGGGGATTGAGCCTGCAACTGAGGCATGTACCCTTGACCAGAATCGAATCGGGGACCCTTCAGTCTGCAGGCTGACGCTTTATCCACTGAGCCAAACTGGCCAGGGCATGTGTGTTTTTTTAAAAAATATGTTTTTATTGATTTTCTTAGAGAAAGAGGAAGGGATAGGGATAGAGAGATAGAAACATAGATGAGACAGAAACATCATCAATTGGCTGCCTCCTGCATGCCCCCCACAGGGGATCGAGCCCACAACCGGCATGTGCTCTGACCAGGAATCGAACTGGCAGCCTCTTGGTTCCTGGGTTGATACTCAACCGCTGAGCTACACCGGCTGGGCTGCTTTATGTGGTTTTGAGCTTCACTCTCCAGAGCTCCTGTTGGTGAGATGAAAGTCAAGATATCAGGAAGTGGTCAGGGCTGATTTTACCCCAGGTCTCACTGAGTTCTGCTGTAAGTTATTGAGGGAGCAGATTGTTCACAGGCCCATCACAGGGATGAGGGAAGGAGAGGAACGATGGGGAGTTTTCCCAGGGGAAGGTCCAGGTCTGAGCACGTTAACAGAAGCCCGGAGAGGGGCTAGGGGCTTCTTGTTTTGAAGTGAAATCTTGAAAAGTTGCTCTGAAGACTGAGGAAAGTTGATTTTTGTGAAGCCACAACTAGTAGCAAAATCTGACCACTTCTCCATCACCCAGAAGAAGGAAATGGCCTTGTGGGCCTCCGTGACCTTCACTTCGAATTTCACACTGGAGTGGATGTCTGGAGGATGAAGGAGGGAGCCCTGTGGCCCCAGCTGCTGGGAGGCCTCTGCAGTGAGGGAAATGTTAGTGTCAGAGAATGTAAAGTTTTGCTTTGTGTTTAGGTTGAGGAAACTCAGCAGACTCCGCAGTGGTTTGTTCTCAGGCAGACGGAGATGAAGCTTTGGATGGCGTATGCTTGGCTTGCCTCATCTTAATTTTGAAGTTGGAGAAATTATAGGCTCTTAGTAGGGGCCGCTGCCTTGGGCTGGATCTGTCAGAACCACAGGCGTGTGTGAGCCTGCGAATCTGACCCCCCTTACAAGCCATGAGGATACCAGTGCTACTGCTGGAAACAAAGAGGGGCGGGAATTGCATTTAAAATGGGACAGGACATACCTACCCTAATGTGAACATGAGGGTGGGCCGTGGAGGGAACTTGCAGTTTATTCTGCATTTGACTTTTCAATGCTAATATTGTCAAGTGTGGCTAGTTTAACAAAGAACAAAGAAGGGATGCCAAGAGAGAAGGCTTTATAAAAATCTGACATTTATCTTCAAAAGGTAAAAGGGTGGGGGAGGGATGCTCTTTTAGGCCCTGACCCATTGGTGGTCTTGAATTGGGTACTGCCAAGTGTCGGAGCTTTGGGAATGTCGTGTTGTTGTATTGTACCCCGCTCATCACACAAGGACGCCTCAAGAAGTCGAATTAAGGAGCCACATTTATTTCAAAGCCGGGACTACGAGGGGGAAATGCTCTCCAAATCTCGTAGTGCCCTCTTGGCCGAAACATCAGACTTATATAGGCAAATATCACAAAGGGTACTGATTACATCTCGAGGTTTGGAATGAGGAACCTGGTTTGCAAAAAGCAGTTTGTTACAGAAGCTTAGATTGAGCAAGTTAGCTACAAAGATTAATTATAGTTTAGGATCTTGGGACGACTGAGTCAATGGAAACACATTATCTGGAGCCACTGAGGCCATTTAGAGTAATTGTGCTGTCATGGTCTCCAGGTGCAGAGGAATGTGTTTCGAAAGACCAGTAAGATCACTATCAATGGGGGTATTCAAACCACAATCAATGGAGTATTCAATCAAATCGGATAACTTATATAAGTTCAGAAAATCAAAATAACTTTTCTATTATTTTAGCAAGCAAATAATAACAGAAGCCATGTCAGCAGGGTTAAAATATTAAACAGCAATTTTTACCCAAGCATGGTTGCTACCATGCTTCATTGTCAGTGTGGAGGTGAGATGGTGTGTCCCGTGATGGGGGGTGGAAGCAGAAAACAGGAGGGACTGAGCTCTTGCCTCTCAGGTTGAGCACAAGTAGAGAGAGCTTGGGGTCACTTGGACAGACCTCGCCAAGGCTGTGGACAAAGCTCTTAGGACTACAGATCTGGGTGAGTGGAGATGTGCCAGGAGCAAGAACTCCAGCTCTGAGGTGGTAGATGGGAGCGAAGAGACTGGAGAGACTGGTCTGCAGACCCGGGAGTTAGTTGAGTGAGTGTCCTTGTTTCCAGGCACTTCTGCCAAGTGAGGACAGACAGGCCTGAGGTTTCCAGCTCTCCCTGCAGCAGCCTTGATCTCAGCCTGGGTTCGAAAGCCAGACTAATGAGGCAGAGGTCACCTCAGCCAGAGAAGGCGGGCTCTGTCACCTCCCTTATCTTACTTAATTCCTGCCTCAACCCCTATGGGTGTGGTGGTTCTCATCTTACAGGTGAAGAGCCAGGATTCAGGGGAATTACATACATAGTGTATGTGCCAAAGCTAACAAGTGGTGGAGCAGAAATTGGCCCTCAGTGTGTCTTGCTCCAGAGTTGGAGCCCTTTATTCCTACTGCTCAGCTCCCAGCAGTCTTTGGGGAGGAGGGTCCTGGCTTTTGTGTATAGATGAGTACCAGAGGGACTGAGGGAGAGAAAGAATTGAACACTCCATTGATGGTCTTCAGTCTCTGTGTCTGCTCGCTTCTTTCAGCCATGACCAGATTATCTGAAGTCTCCTCTGTTCTAGTGTATCTGCTCTTGACTCACCTGTGTCCTTTCTTCTCTCTCCTCACTTGCCATTCTCTGAAGTTTGTTTCTTTTTCTCCCTAAAAAAAAAAACACCAAAAAAAACAAAAAAAAGAGCCCTATCCGGTTTGGCTCAGTGGATAGAGCGTTGGCCTGCAGACTGAAGGGTCCCAGGTTTGATTCCGGTCGTGGGCACATACCCAGGTTGTGGGCTCGATCCCTAGTGGGGGGTGTGCAGGAGGCAGCCGATCAATGATTCTCTCTCATCGTTGATGTTTCTATCTCTCTCTCTCCCTCTCCCTTCCTCTGTGGAATCAATAAGATTTATTTTTAAAAAGCATTCTTTCAGGGCACCCAGGGCTTCTCAATCTTGACCCTATCTCAGTGTTTCCTCAACATTTTTTCATCTCACAGCTCACATAGAAAATGAACGTGTTTGTGTGGCACACTGGGGTAAACAGATCGGTTGCTTGAAGCTGGAGGTGAGCAGCCTGGGACTCTGGCTTCCCCGAGGGCTGGGGTCAGTGTTGTTGTCATTCACACAGAGCCCGTTAGGAAGCCCCGCCCCGCCTTTCACCCAGCAGCATGCGGCTGAGAAGATCCCATCTTGAATTGCTTCTGTCATTGGTCCTGGCACCTGTCCCATGGCAGCCATGCGTCCCCTCTCCCCCAGGTTTTGGGATCATGTCTGTTTTATATAACCTTTGGGGACTTTTCAATCTACCATCATTGTGGGAGCAGATAATATGACATCTGCAGCCTACCTCCAAGAAGGACACTTGGGTAGGGATTTATATCAGGGCCTAGGAATGCCAGGTACATGGAAAGGACTCAATACATTTAAAAGTGAATGTTGTGTGGCCTTACATTACCAACACACACAAATGCTTTAACCCCCTGTGACCCTTCTCTCATCACTTCAATAACCCATATCCTGTAGTGGATGTTCTCATGAGAGATAAGGAACCCGATAAGAAAAATGCAGTCTTGTTCTCTGTTTAGAAGTTTTTCTTGCCTTATGAGGTCTAATCTGGTGATTTTTTTTTTCTTGGTGGCTTGTGATAAGCAGCACCCAACCATTAGCATTGGATATTGCCATCTCAGCATCCTTCAGACACAAGATAGCACAACTAACAATACCTCAGTCAGAAAATTAAAACATTGCGATAAAAAGGAATGCTGGATGTTTCTGGTCAGTGAACTGATTGTCACAAAAACACTGTCCTAAAAGAAACAAAAGCGAGAAGAATATGATCTTGAGCCTCTGATGCCAAAGGCCCTCCTCTTGATAAAGTTGGACAACTTCAGTAGCTAGTCATTTCAGGCAGCTCACCCTAATTCCTCTTATTCTCTTATTTTTAAACCCTTCTCTTCCCCCTCATCTAACCCCTCTATCCATCCCTGTGTTTCTAGGGCTCTGTTCTCTCTGACTCACTTCCTGCTTCTGTGCCCATCTTTTCTAGTGACCTTTGCTGCTTCCTTTATTAGCCCTATAAATGTAGGCTTCTCCATGAGTTCTACCCATCGACCCTCCCTTCCTCAGACTCCTCTTCTATTCCCTCATATATTAAAAATTTTAAATCATGGCAAAAAATAACAAGATTTATCATCTTAACCATTTGTAAGTGCACAGTTCAAATGTGTTAAGTAAATTCACACTGTTGTGTAACCAATCTCTAGAACTCTTGTCATCTTCCAGAACTGAAATTCTTCCCCCACTAAACAACAACTCTGCATGTCCCCGCTCCCTCTGGTCCCTGGAAACCACCATTCTACTTTCTGTCCCTATGAATTGGACTACTCTAGGTACCTCATATAAATCAGACAGTATTTGTTCTTTTGTGATTGGCTTATTTCACATAACATAATGTCCTTAAGGTTCAATCATGTTGTAGCATGTGTCAAAATTTTCTTCCTTGCCCTGGCCTGGTGGCCAAGTTGGTTGGAGTATCATCCTGTACACCAAAAGATTGCTGGTTCAATTCCCAGTCAGGGCATACACCTAGCTTGCGGTTGGGGTGTGTATGGGAGGCAACCATTGATGTTTCTCTCTTACATCCATGTTTTTTTCTCTCACCCTTCCTCTCTCTCTAAAATCAATAAACATATTCTCAAGTGAGGATAAAAAAATGTCTTTCCTTCTTAAGACTGAATAATATTCCACTGTTTGTATATACCACATTCTGCTTATTCACTCATGTGTGGGTGGGCACTTGAGAGGCTTCCACCTTTTGGCTATTGTGAATAATGTTGCTATGAACGTGGATGTTCAATATATATCTTGGAGACCCTGCCTTCAGTTTTTTTGGGGGGTATATACCCATAAGTAGAATTGTTGTATCATATTATAATGATCTTTTGTTGTTGAGGAACTATCACACTGTTTTCCATGATTGTGCCATTTTTCATTCCCACTAACAGTGCCCAAAGGTTCCAATCTCTCTACATTCCCGACAACACTTTTTATTTTCTGTGTGTGTGTGTGTGTGTGTGTGTGTGTGTGTTAAATAATAAGCATCCTAATGGGTGTGAAGTGGTCTCCTTGTGGTTTTGATGTGCATTTCCCTAATGATTAGTGATGTGAAACATCATTTCATGTCCTTGTTAGCCATTTGTGTGTCTTCTTTGGAGAAATGTCTATTCAAGTCCTTTGCTCTTTTTTTTTCCCTTTGCTCTTTTTAAAATCAGGTTATTTATTGTTGTTAAGTTATTTCAGCCCCCTCTTGTGGAGCGCAGGTCTCACTCTTCCCGTGGCTGCAGCTACCGCCTTTATCTGGTCTGTGGTCCTGTCCTTTATCCTGAGCCCTACAGTGGACTATTGCTACCCTAGTCACCCAGACTAGAAAGAAACTTCAGGCTCTTCTCTGACTTTCTATATCTTATATCTCATGTGCAATTGGCCAAGTCTGTCAGTTCTGTCTGCACCAGGTTGGTCTAAACTATCCCCTCCCTCCTGGAGTTACAGCCACTGCCCGGTTCCAGGGTGCCAAGGATGATCTATGACAGTCGAGTTTGGTGTTGACTCATCTCCAATCTCTGGAGAAATCTTAGGTGGGGTAGCAAGGGTGAAGAGTGACATGAAGTTTGAAAGACTATATTTGATTATATTATAATAGGTTATATTTGGAAAACAAAAAAGTACATTTTTGTAAGACATGGAATAAAGCTCAATAAAATATTCTGACCTAAGGAACTATGTAAATGAGAGATTGTCTTTAATGAACTTTGATTTATAATGTTGATACTGACCAGAATGAGCAAATATTTATTGAGTGTTTAATATATACCAGGCACCAAGGGGTTTATACATTCTATCTCATTTAACCTCATATCAACCTTGTAAGGTGGAGAGTATTATCCAGAAAAAGAAGTTGAGGCACAGAGAAGCCCAAAGTTACCCGTCTAGCAAGTGGTAGATGTCGTATTCGAACTCTGGAAATCTGGCCCCATAACTGTCTATACAGTTGGAGGAAGCACAAGGCTTTCTATTTTCAAAAAAAGGGGCATGAGGGAAATGGACCCCAGAAAACCTGGCCTTCAGGAAGAGCCCCAGGCTTATGCCCCTCCCCCACCAATCTCACCAGCTGGAGTTCTCTCTCTGTGCCTTTGTGGGTGGGCACTGTGGCCTGTGAGCTGTTCCAAGGTAGGTCTAGGTGCTGTCTCACTTCTGTCATTTGCACGTACTGTCACTCTAGAGTGCCCTCTCCCCAATTGTCACACTTCTCTGAAGAGTGGCCTCAGTGGAATTTCTTCGAGGAAACCCGATCTGTTATCCTAGTTGGACTCGATTTCTAGTTCCGCCTTACATTTTGCTCATCACAGGGCTCTGAGTGCAGTGGGAGCATCTTCCCAGGTAGATTGTAGGCAACTTGAGACAAGTTTGCCTGTAGAGACCTAAGCACTTTCATATTCCTCACTGCCAACTGGGGAGTATGTTGTGAGAATGATGAGTTAAAAATATTTTCTAAAGCCAGGCTGGGGCGATCATAAACTCCAGAGCTGCAGTCCTGACTTGACTTTTTGTGGGTCAACCAGAGCGTCCACCCCCATGAGCAGCTCCCCTTTCCTGTGCAGGAACTCCCCTCAGTCAGAGAACTGAGCCTTCCTCTTCTCCCTGTGCCCCCCAACGAGGTTCTCTTTTCAGAGCTTTACTTTTCCTCTTTGCTGAAGTAGTTTTGCTAAGCAAACAGGAAGTTGCTCCCATGCACTCACTCACCCACATGCTAAAATGAGCAGTGCCCACGAGAGGAATAAGGGAACTGGACTGCGCCTGCAGGGAGCTGAGGCCTGGCCAGAGACCCTGGCCCCCTAGGTGTCCATGGGGCCAGTTGACTGGACGTTTATGGGGGAATGGCTCCAGTGCAGCAAAGCCAGGGCACTCTTGTTTCAGTTTCCCCCCTGAGGTGGCCAACAGTAATGGGTGAGTCAGCAGGGAAAGGCAAGGATGAGTGACTTCAGGCATGGCATCAGAAGAAAAAGTCAAGTTTGTTTGTAATTCCAGAAGCTTCAGTGCTTTGAGGAAGGCTCCTTTCCCCCTCTAAAGAGAAAAGTTCTTTCCTTTCGAGTTGCCTAGGATGCCTTGCTGTCTCTTTCTCTCCGACTCATCCTTGTCTCACCCAGGTTTAGTTTCCATGCCACGCACTCGCAAATCCCCTCACCTAGGCTGCTTTCCTTTCCTTGCTCCTGCAGCCATCTCCAAGCGGTCTGGGTGGCAGATGGCCAATGCCCTCGGCACTTTTAGAAGCTCTGAAGGTGTCCAGCTCCCTCAGGCTTGGCCTCACCATTATTGCTGTTTCTGGGTTGGCTCCTTGCCCATAAGGCCTGAGCATAAAAATTCCTTGGTTGGTAAAGAGTGACCCTGAAGATGACCCACAGCTTGGAGACTTTGGGGTTCACAGGAGCCGGCACACAAAATGTAGACAAGGCCTTATTTGTTGTTGGGAAGCTTTTGGCAGGTGGGCGTTGACCCAGCTTTGGGCGCCTTGAACCCCTGGCCACCATCAGGGCCCAGTGGAGCTCTCGAGTTAGGAGAGAATCTAGCTTTGTGCTTTGGCAACCAGGGTAATAATTTCCTGTTACCTTTTCATAATATTGGGTTCTCTGTCTAGATGTGTAGGATGGATAAAACTCACCAAAGCAAACTGGAAGTTGTGAAATGCAGACTTTGTTCCATTTTGAGAAGGTCTTCTTTAAGGAAAAACTTGAATTTGTATTTCATATTCGTTTGACATGCATACATAATTTTTCTCTTACTTCCCCAGAATTGCCTAACTTTAACTTTTCCTTTTTTTGGTGATCTGCTATCTTGGGGAGCATAGATAAGTCTCCAGATTATATGTAATGTAGAGTTCAGAAGAGGGAGCTGGCCAACAGTTGTATTATTGCAATTAATTCTCTGATTAATGAGGATAGACATTGTCAAGCATCAGAACTAATGCAATAGTTCACTTGATGTGGGAGAACCTTTTCTAGTTTCATTATTGGACATGGGAAACTCACAGGGCAATACCAAATCCTGCTGGCTATTTGCAAAATCTACACACATTTTTACATTTTAAAAACAGGAACCAAAGATATATGACTCTGCTTACCATGTTTCTTCTTTCTGTTTATAAATGGGGTGGGTGTTTCCCACAAGTCCCTTACGCTTGGATGGGTTTGAAGATTTGGGTCAGGGTGGTCTTTCAGAGTTCCTTCTTAGACCTGAAAACAATGGGCTCTGCCTTCGGGTAAATGCCTCCAGAGGAGAGAGTGGGTCTATGGCATTTTCATGTAGTGATTTGGCCCTTCCCAACTGTGTGAGCAGAGCAATTTGGGGCATGAGAGACCAGTTACACCCACTTCTGCATCGCCCTTCAGGTGCCCGCGGACGTTGAGAAATGTCAGGATCGGATGGAGTGCTTCAATGCTGACCTGAAAGCCGACATGGAGAGGTGGCAGAACAACAAGAGGCAGGACTTCCGGCAGCTGCTCATGGGAATGGCTGACAAGAACATCCAATATTATGAGAAGGTAAGGGGCACGCCGAAGGACCACAGCCCTCTCATTAAGGAAGTATTTCCCATAGGCAGAGAGAGCCTTTAGGGAGGGCCTGTCAGAAACCCAGAATTAGGGATCCTGCCGGTTCCAGCTCCTTCCCTATTTTACTTTATTCTTAGCAACCCCTGCATGTCTGCCCAGCTGTGCTTGATGTGGTGCTGATTTGGGGAGCAGAACCCCCACTGGGGTTTCAGTTGCAGTCACTGCTGAAGGAAGTGGTTTTCTCTACCGTGTCCTTTGGCCCTGGCAGCTCGCCGCTTCCCAGAATCAGTCAGGCCTTAGCGCAGGGAAACCCCCAGTCAGTGGAGGCTTGGGGTTACATTAATGTGGGTTTGGGGTTACTTTAATGGAGGCCTTGGGGTTACAGCTTAAAGGAATCACCTGCTGTGGTTCTAACTCCAGGGGTTCCTCACATCCATTGTGCCATGGATCCCTTTGGTTATTTGCTGAAGCCTGTAGACCCCTTATCACAATCCTGTTTTGTTTTGTTTTTAAAACAGACTTTAAATACCTTTTAAAAAGGCATATAGAATTACAAGGGAAAACAATTAAAAACAGCTATTTTCATGAATTCCCTTCTATCACAAATAGGGTCACTGTCTTGGGACCTCATCTTGGCTCCTACGTACATTTAACAAACGCTTTCTGTGTATCTGCCGTGTGCAAGGGGTGGGTACACATTAATAAACAAAACAGCAGGACTCCTGCCATTAAGGAGCCCTCAGTCTGGTGGAGGATCTGCATTGGTACAATAATTCCACCACTGCAGAGTGAGGGAAAGAACAGGAAACTGTGGGAGAAATTACTGGGGGCATAATTCAGATTAGGGACGGGAAGGGGCAAGTGGAGTGGGCAGGAAAGGCCAAACTGAGGAAATGGCATTTAATCTGATTCTCAGAGACAAGGACTTGGGGAGTAAGTATTCCAGGCAAAGCGAACACCATATGCAACATATGCAAGGTCGGAAAAAGCGTAAGCATTTGAGGATTAAAAGGAAAGCTGATGTGGCCTTGGATCCATCGCTGACATAGAAGGATCCTTAAGGGCGAGAGCAGGACCCAGAATGCCTTGGACCCCGCCCTGGTCTCTGGTTTTGAAAGTGAGCTCTGCGTCCGGCTTCTTCTCCAACCTCAGAGTCACCAAGAAAGAGTAGCAGGGAGTGATTTCACCGCTCTTGACCTAAGGATGCCTCTTTCCTCCCATCTCCTCTGAATTCATCCCCAAGTGACTCAGCACAAATTCCCGGTTCTAAGAAAGGCCTTGTGTGATTCCCCTGTCCGTCCCTCTTTGCAAAAGACTTCTCAAAGGGAAAACCAGTTCGGCTGAGTAGGGTGGTCTCAGAGGAGAATGCCCAAGTTGTCTACGGGCCTGGGGTGCACGGAGATTGGTATAGTTGGAAGAACTCTCGTTTTGGAGTCATGAGCCTCTGCCATTTATTAGCTGTGTGTCTTGGGCAAGTTACTTAACCTCCTGGGTCTCATTTTCCTCATCTATAAAGTGTGTGTGTGTGTGTGTGTGTGTGGTGAGGACTACTGATAGTGAATGTAAAATACATGGCAGTGTTGGACATGATGAAACAATAAACACAGAGTTCCCTCCCACCATTGTCCCAGTTGGGAGCTCCTGGAGCCGCCATACAAGTAAAAGTGAGGCTGGTGAGGAAGAGCGGGTTTCCACCCCCCCAGAGCCAGGTGGCTGACTCATTCCAGTGTGACTTACAGCCTTATGCAGGCACCACCCATACCTGGAGCCATGTCCCCGTCCTGGCTGAGAACCTAGGGCCTCATCAAGGGTTCGCAGCCTGGTCTCTTCTCTGCTTTTTGAAGGGAAGGAATTTCTTTCAGTGACTCCATTTCCACTTACTGGATGTGAGCATGTAGTATGGACAGTGCATTGCGACCTTGTACAGACGCTGTGTCCTTTCGTAGAAATGGGGGTGAAGTGTTCAAAACCAGCACCTGTTACCTCCTCCCTTGCTGGTAGTTATGGAAAACGCATGTGGGCATCATTAGACAAGGTCACCCAGCAGGATCGGCAGGATTAGAGCAGAATTAAGAAGCTGACCCCGAAATCTGAAACCCGATGCTGATACTCCGTGCCCCGTGTTGTTGTTTCAGTGCCTCATGGCGTGGGAGTCGATTATTCCACTTCTACAGGAGAAGCAAGAGGCCAAGTGAGTTCCTTCTGGGGACAGAGGCTCTTCTACCTACACAGGGCACGGCATGCCATCCCGGAACGTCCCTGCTGTGCCAGAGAGCAGGCACCGAGCAAGCAACCACAGAAACATCTCTCCTCGTGTATTTCCTTCCCTTCCCCACCTGCCTTTGTCTGACAGTTGTTTTCACTTAGTATTTATTCCCTGGCGGAGGTGTAAGGCTATAATCATCTCTCAGCAGAAGCAGCAGACCTCCGTGCTGTGAAGGAACCTATGACACGGAACACTACGAAGATTCGAAAGCGAGGGACCAGACATCATCAGTGGACCCTCTGACATCTTGTCACAGTTTCCTGTTCTGGGACAGCGGAGCTGCCTGTTGCGGAAGGGAACCCGGGCCCCGCTTTTCAGGGATGTGAGGAAGGCACACACAGGAGGCCATTCTTGCTTCCCGAGGACACACAGCAGCTCTGGACTGACCTCTGTGGGCAGTGACATGGCCCAGCCTGGCAGGAGGTGTTGGCACCTCCGTGGAAGGTCCTTAGTGTACAGTGGCCTGAAGCCGTGTGTGGCCTGCTGCCTGCTCGTGATGAGTGGTGCCTGTTTGATGGTTCCTGGTTCCCGTGGGGCCATTGAAATCAGTGTCTAAATGCATCCGAACTAGAGCCAGCCAGCCAGCGTCCTTGTCCTTACGCGATGCCTCGGGGAGCTGGAGGATTGGGCTCCCCAAACTTGTTTCTGACACTAGAATGCGGAAGATTGGAAACTGTTTTTGTGTAAAATGAAAAAAAGGTGCATTTTTCTCTGTGACGTCCTTCCATGTTGTTGTTTTGTTTGTGAAATGTCATCAAAGTAGAGAGTAGGCCTGTGGGGGAGTGGCTATAGTCTCGAAGTCAGGGTAGCTCCCCCTGTTGTTGAGATCATGGGGCAGATGCCGAGCCCCGCCTCCCACATCTGCTCTGTGCAATTGCCTTTACCTCACCAAAAAGTCCTAGTTTAATGTTTCCTATTACGTCCACTGAGTGCTTGGGCAACGTGTTGGTGAGAGGCTGGTGTGTGGTTCTGACACAGTCAAGATTCTGCAAACTCAGTGTGAATGTCCTACATGAAGTGCTTTAACCCCCACTGTTTCTGACCAGGAGCAAAGTCAGTCCCTGGTCGAACCTCCACTATGACACCGGCGGCAGTGGACTCTGCTTCTGGTGGAGCTAAGGTCAGTTTGCAGCCAAGCTCCTGGGGCCTGCTGGCTGCATCTAGTCTTTATTCCAAACTATTACCAGGTTTACTTTTAAAATCAACATGAAACAAGCAGATGGGAAAAAAAAAGATCTATCTTCCAACTAGGTTTTTTCTTCTCCTGAAAGGAAGCTACATGTCACACTTGTGTTCTTTCTTCTGCGGCTCATCCTTATAAAATTATAAATCTGAGCCTCAAATACGTGGTAGTATTTTTTTTTTAATGAAGCAGCTGTGCAGAGACAGCCCTGCACGCGGAAGGTAACCTGCAGGTGCCGCCAGCCAGCGCGCGGCACGTCGAAGTCACGCCACTCCACTTCCGGCGGCAGAGCTGACCCGGTGTCAGCCATGCTGTGGTGCTGTCGGGGCAGCAGCTGGACGGCACAGGACAGTTGGTTCTGTCTCATCGTGTTTGAAGAAGTCGCGGTTTAAATTATAATTTTTATATCAGTGGGTACTTCACTGCACTGTGAGACCCTGTTCGTGCTATGCTCAAACCCTGTGATGTGAATTTTCAGTTTGGTACGATTAGAAATGATTCATTGAAGTAGGTGGATAAGAACAGTCCATCTACCCCGAGGGGTGATTCCGTGCTTCGTTCTACCTCTAAACCATCACGTTGGTGTGGGCATGGGTGCCCGGGTCCAGCCTGACCGCTTGCTGGTAGAATCAGGGTGGGTTGATGGCTCTCTATTGATATTTGATAGAAGACACTAGACTGGCCCAGCAGAGAACACTCATCTTTGGGAATGTGTGAAGCCTTGCCTTATGGAATGTGTGCTTTTAAAATGTTGCCCAGTGTAATGAATACTCAGAAAGAACTATGGCAGGAGTTACAGGAAAACTAGACGGTAGTCTGCTAGGTTCATCAGTGGGACATTTGGGGAAGGGCGTAGGGCCCGCAGTCACCTCTGAACATTTCTGGAGGTGAAAGACTAGCTCTGAAAGGGTTTGGGCATCTTGGGATTTTGTCTTCCTCTCTTTGGCCCCCATGTGATGTTCCTGTGCCGTAAGACACCAGCAAAAGCTGAAACACAGCTCACCGCCCTCCAGCATGCTACTGGTAGCAGGTCTGGGGAAAGCCGTGTGTAGTACAGGCTTCCTTGGAGAAATGGCCTAGGCTGGCATCTTAAGGTGAGGAGGCAGGGACAGTAGGCAGTGAGGGAGGCTCTCCAGTCCTCCCAGGGCTCCCCTGAGGGTCAGCAGGCCCAAGCATTCTCCTCTTCATCTCGATCAGCACAAAGGTGGTTGATCCCCTAGGACAGTGATGGCGAACCTATGACATGCGTGTCAGAGGTGACACGCGAACTCATTTTTTTGGTTGATTTTCCTTTGTTAAATGGCATTTAAATATATAAAATAAATATCAAAAGTATAAGTCTTTGTTTTACTATGGTTGCAAATATCAAAAAATTTCTCTATGTGACACGGCACCAGAGTTAAGTTAGGGTTTTTCAAAATGCTGACACGCCGAGCTCAAAAGGTTCGCCATCACTGCCCTGGGAGATGTGTGATCCAGAGACTTCTTTGCCAAAGACTGCCTCATCGAGGCTTCGTCACCCCATCCTCGTCTCCACAAAGCGTGGTGCTGAGAGCACCGGCTCCTGTCTTGTATTCATTTTCCAGGAGATTTTTGCTTGCAGATGCGCCTTACCTCAGGCAGACATGGGCAGGTTGCGAGGCTTGAGCACATGGCAGTGGAATGGACAGTCATTCCGTCCGCTGGCCCCGGGCCTGGGAAACGATAGGTTTCACTTCCCAGGTCGAAAATCCAGGCCAAGGCAGAAGAGAGGGTTCCTAGAAACAGCCGGTTTTAGAGAGCAGGGGTGTTGAAGATAAGATGGCAGCAGATGCAGAGATTGCTCTTCCTTATCGTGGGCTGGGCCTACAAGAAGATCCTAGGCTACTCTGCAAGGAACCACGGCCCCTGAGGGAAGAGGCCTATCCTACACGGCCGGGCTTTCTCCTTTAGCAAAGCTTGATGACGATTCCCGGTGAGCTCAGATAGTGCGATCTGGGAGACGATCAGCTTGTATTTCACTGTGCTGCTCCTTGAACTCACCAGACACCTTTCTTTAGTTGAAATAACACAACCCGGCACCACGCTGGGACCCTGGGGAATGTAACGTAAGCTTGTCTTCATGCCAAATTTCAGCCACACCGGAGCGTGTTCTGCATGTTGTTGAATGAGTGTTTTCTCAGTCGCTGTCCATGCACACTTGCTGCTCATTTCCTGGGAGGCCGCCTTTTGTGACGGGATGACAGGAAGCTCTGCTTTAGAGGAGGGCGGCAGTCGGCCAGTGGAGTTTCTCTCGGGACGGCATCAGTCCAAGAAACACCCAGAGTTTGTGTGACTTGACCCTGAGATTGGGAGCATTGAAACCATGGGCACCAGTTGCTGTTTTGGTGCCATTCATGGGGCTTGAGAACAGTCATTCTCTGTACTGTATCCTGACGGGTGAGAGAGGAGGGACAGCGAGGTCCAGAACCACCTCCTGGGTCTTTGTGGGCCTCATCTCTTTGGCTCTTGGGATGGGTTAGAGTTGGGCTCTGCTCTGGCTGCACGAAAAGGTGCCTCTGCTGAGCAAATGGGCTGCCTGTGGTCAGGGCGAGCGTACCATCCTGGACCCCGCCTTCCTAGACGCCTACTCGAAACATCTGGAAACTGGTTAATCTAATTATGAGGTTGGGGAAACACCGCTTTGGTCATCTCCGTTTACAAAATGATGTTGGGAATGGGCGTTTGCCTCTCCAAAGTCCTCAAGATGGCAACAGACTGGACACGCCCTCTCACGTTTTCTCTATTCGGATGGCAGGTGGCATTTAGCAGTAAATTTGGGGGAAATGTCATCCCCTGGGCCAGACAGATTGAGCCAGGTGTGTTGGAGTTGTCCTCTTCCTTGTGTGTTTTTTTAATTCAGTGACTAAACCAGAAACCCGGTTTTTGATCAGTCCACCAGTAGGTGGTTACTTTTTGTCTGAGGGATGTCTGGTCTCTCCATAGCTGCACAGATTAGAGCATGCGCAGGGCGGGCTGCATTAGAAAAGGTGGGGAGGGACTTTGTTACAGGGGGTTTGACTGTTCTTTCTTAATCGTATGTATTTGAAATGCTTTCTGGGTACGGCTGTCTGATCCCTTCTGTGTGGCAGAAAAATGCGTTATCCAGGTAGTTTTTGCTACTATAGAGAGCCTGTAAATAAGGGCTTTGAAAAAATAACTTTAACAAACCAGTAAGATTCTGTGTCTCATACATAAACATTCTGTGTACTTAGCACTTGAAAATAAACAAATCCAGACTTTTAAAAATGCCACAGACATTAAAAGCCTGACTCTACTTTTTTGAGAATTTGTCAACACCGGTTAAAATGCCTTATTCTTCAATGGGTGTTTTTTAGATTCTGGATTTTTAAAAAAGGAGTTTTTAAAAATATAATCAGTTGTTCAGCCTAAATATAAGAGGTTTAGCATAGTCAGTCCTCAGTCCTCTTAAAGCAGCGGTTCTCAGCCTGTGGGTCGCGACCCCTTTGGCGGTCGAACGACGCTTTCACAGGGGTCGCCTAAGACCATCCTGCATGTCAGATATTTACATTACGATTCATAACAGTAGCAACATTACAGTTATGAAGTAGCAACAAAAATAATTTTATGGTTGGGTCACAACATGAGGAACTGTATTTAAAGGGCCAGAAGGTTGAGAACCACTGTCTTAAAGAAACAAATAAGAAAGTAGGGTTCATAATTAGGGCTGCCTTTTGGGAAGAAAAAGCTAAGTATTGCTATTGCCAAATGATGTTTTTGATAATGTAAGGAAACACAGGGACCACAAGACCTTTTTTGTTTTAGAGTGTGAAAAATTAACTTAGTGCCTTTTGGCACACTTTTGATTGTAGAGGATAAATGGCATCAGCATCGACAAATCACATAGATACAAAGAACCCTATAGATTATGACAATATTAATGCTTTACCCTGATTCTGCAGAGCAGCTTTTTAAGAGATACCGTGGAGGCCCCAGACCAGCACATTTCAGGAAGAAATGCTCCACAGGTTGAAATGCCAAAAAACAGAAAACATATTGTGTTGACTCACATAATTTAGTCAGTTTTACTAGGGCTTTTTCAATGAAAACCAGTGACTGAGTATTGTCCGTGCTCTGCTCTCCCTGGGGGATTCTGGCTCCCTTCAGGCCGGTGAGAGCAGGCAACAGCTGTCAACACCCCTGTTTGACAGGCTGGTGCACCGTCCCAGGCGAGCCCTCCAGCCACACACTGGAAAGAAGAAGGGGGGATGCTTTTTCCTCGGTGTGGAAATGGAGCGATAAAAGTAGATTGTAAACAACAACATGACTCTGTATGTTGAAATGGTGCCCATGTCAGCTGGGCCTTCAGCAAATAACAAGCCAGCGGCTCTGAACAGTCCACCCCATTCACCTGCTCACGCTGAGGTTCGGGTCCGGCCTGCAGATGCCTGTCCGCTGTACTTCTGTGTGCCTGCTCCCTAGAGGTCTATGAGTTGGGAATGCATGGGGAAATGATGTACACCTGATAGTATTCCCATGACATAAACTGCCAGCAGACTTTCTACTTGTATTTTAACTGTTGAAAAACACAAAACAAAAACAGACAAACAAAAACAACCTTTTGCTTAGGTCATGTCCAAATTATGGACCGTATTTCTTATGTTTAGAAGTCATTCTTTACATTTAAATTTTTTAAAGGAAAAAACCACCTTCTGAGGTGTTGATCGAGTCCTCTGTGTAAATGTGTTCTCCCTCCATGCTGCCATTAAGCCAAATCAAAAGCTGTGAATAAAAAAAAAATGTGTTCAAGAATGTGTGTCAATGAGAAAGTGATTTATTTACAGATCAAAGTCTTTGTGTCATGAAGGTACCAAATTTTAAAAAGAATGTCATCTTTTTTTCCCTGTTGTGGGACCCAGAGATTATAAAAAGAAAAAAAGACCTTTTGTTGCATTTTTGATGTTGGCACGAGGTTTTTATCTACTTTTTTTCATATGTCTGTGTATAAAACATTCTGTCCATTGTTTACTCTGGGATTAGTATTACATTTTGAGGTAAACAAAAGAATTTGTATTGCTTGATAAACTGTTAGCCTGTAAATTTTCAAGGTTTCTTTACCTCAATTAAAGTAATGGACCAATAAATCTATAAAAGATGCTTTCTTTACCTTGAGTCTTGCTCTCGTGTGTACCCTTTTACAAGAGCAAAAACATGCACGTCTCTCTTTTGTTTTTCTTCTCTAAAGCTTGCCGGCAAATATCAGGATATATAGAGCAACCACAATAAAATATAATTGACCAGTTTTTATTCTTCACTTCTTTATAGACTCATCCTCAACTTACCGTCTCCTACATTTACTAGTTGGCACTGGCTTGGGGAGATGAAGAAACTGCCTAGTGTCTGTAGTGTAACCATGTACGAAACTGCGCATGAAACCAGGGTTGGCGGGGAGGCTGGCAGCCGGCCCAGGAGTTACAGGAAGGACTTCTTCCTACTCCATCCATAGCAAAGCACAACATCATTTTCTGGGACAGGGCCAGTCATCTCCTGATTTCTTTTTGACTGCTTAGTTGTTATTTAAAAATCCATAGGGAAAGAAGAAATGTCTGTGGCTCATTAGAGTGTTACAGTGTGTTGCAAAGTAGAGGCCAGAAAGCTAGGTTAAGCTTTCCTAATGATGGCAATGACCTGGAAGTGGACTTAAACTGGTGTTAAATTTGGCTTACTGATAGGAGATGTCATTAATGTAATGTAGCCATACAAAATGAGGCAGCAAGGTGGGTGAGGGAGAGAGATTTGGCATTACATTGCTATGTAGCTTTAGGCAAGCCACATCTCCGAATTCTCACCACAGAGTTGTTGTGATTTTTTTTTATAGAGAGAATATAATTTATTTCTGCATGTGGTTTGTATCACGTAATTCAGTTTGAGCATTCAGACCAGAAGCACATCTTTGTTACTCCTCGACAATGACCTGGGCATGAACTGAATCAACATGATTTGACCTCCTCAAATGTCCCATTAGGAAAATTTTATCTCTCAGCCAGGAAATTCTGCTTTTTGGAAACACAAACAGAGTGAGAATTTTGAGCAATAAATCAATCTAATAGTTGGAATGAAGACAAGGATATGACATTGTCCATGGAAAAGTAGATGCGATGAAGATCTGACAAGAGCCATGGCTGAGATAGACAGACTTGCTATAGACACCAGCAGGGGTGACTGCACCAGGCTAGAAGAGCAGAGAGGCTTGCAGGCTCCTCACACTTCGGGGGGGCCGGGCTGGCGCCCTCAGGAGCTAGGCTGGTGTATGCCAGTGTTGTGATTTGTGAATGAAGACATGCCTCCCCTGAAGAGTTGCTGATTGGACTAGCTTAATATATACAAAGCACCTAGTGTCTGCTAGGCACCCATTATAGGATAGCCCTTATGGGAAGACTTCCTAGGACTTGTTTAAATATGGCCAACTTAGATATTAAGGCTATTCCCATGATCATCCTTTCTGGATGCTTTGTCATTGAAAATTAAGAAGTGGGTTGTATACCTTTTTTGGGGGGGTGTATATCTTTTTCAACTGATTTCTTTTAAAAGGACGATGCAGGTAGTATGTGAAGGATTCGATGGGAATAGATTGCAAAAGTGGCAAGAAGTGATAGAAAGGAAGCTGATTGAAGAGATTTCTGTGGTGAGAGAAGGGGTCAGAGATGACTTGGAGACCGCCAGCCTAGGAGCTGGAAGGTGAACTATGAAATCAATCAGGAGGAGAATATAAAAAATATTAGAGGATAGGGTGGGAGAAGGGGAATTTGGTTTGGATTTATGTTTGAGGAGATTCAGGTGGAGGTGTTGACTGGATTATTAGAAAGAGAGTTCTAGAGTCCATGAAAGTAAACTAGATTACTTGGGAAGAGAACCAAGGACACGGATTTAAGGGACTCAAGAATTCAGGATGCAGGGATAGGAGGAGGGGGACTCAGGGACAGATTTTAAGGAGAAAAAAGTCAGGACCACAGATTAGAACACTGATTCTTAAGCATAAAGACTTGTGAAAACAGCAGTTGTTGGGCCCCACCCATAGAGTTTGATTCTGATGGGGCCCAAGAATTTGCATTTTAACAAGTTCCCAGGGATTGTTGATGCTGCTGGCCCAGGAACCACACTCTGAGAACCCCTGGGTTAGAACATCTGTTAGAAGAAACAAGGACCTGGGGAGAATAGAAAAAGTTGGAAACTGCTACCCTAGTGACAGCTGGGGTTGAAAAGGAGCCACTACTGGGGCTTTGAGAGCCCTACTCAGGTTAACCCCACAGTGTGTGGCAGGATCAATGTGGACAAATAAGGAGATTGTTCTAGATGTTCAGAGCAAGCTTTTCAGGAGCAGGAATGAAGAAGCCAGTGATTAGATTCATTCAGGTTGGGGGAATTATTCAAGACTGGGGTGGGAGGCAAAGAGTCAAGAGGAATGAGCTTATTGGTGAGAGTTTAGATGGGAGCATGGCCTTGAACCCACCTTCCCCATCCTACCTTCTGGGTTTATGTTGCTTGTCTCAGGGAGGGGCTCTACTTTCTTCCTACTTGCCTGAAACCCAAATCCGAATCATTCTTGCCCCATATCTATCACCACCTCCTGTTGACCTCTCGCTTCCAAATATTTTTTCAAGTCCACCTACATTTCTCCATCCTCATAGCTTCTTGCCCAATATCAGCCCACCATTATCCTTCACCTGGGCTACTGCAAGGGTGTCTCTGCTGGTCTCCTTTCTGCAAATCTGCTCACTCCTTCCCCTATCGATTCATCCTCGGTGCTGCCAGAAAGCTCTTCCGGAGATGCGAAGGGAAGCTTTCCGTGTTCCTGCTTAAGACCTTCCAACAGCTAGCCCCATTTCTCTAGAGTGAAACTGGTTTTTAGTTGGAAATACACTCTGTTAGGACACTACACTCTGTTGGGGAATGAGCAGTCATATTCTCGCTATATCTCAGACTTAGCATGGTGCCGGGACCTTAGTAGATGCGCCAAGAAGTTTTGTTCCTTCCCTGCAAAGGGTCAGAGATACAAAGCCTCTGAGCCCAGACGCTCTGCGAGTTAAGTGCATTCTCTAGCTCTAAGTATTACCCCAGTATAACAATGCTGTGTCTGTGGTTACAGAGGGAATCTGACCTGGGAAGAAACTGAGTCACATACTTACTATGAATGTTGATTTTATGAGAAGGCGAGTGTGCTTTTATATGTGTAAATAAAATAGGCAATAAAAGTACCTTAAAATATAATGGCTCTTCCTGTACTTCCTCCCCCCCTCCCTTCACACCACTCACTTTGGTAAGTATTGTTGACTGAAAGTATTCAATTTAATATTCTGTTAAAGAAAAAGTCTTGGAAATTGCTTCTTAAAAACAACAAGAACAATGACAACAAAACTCCCCCAAAGCCAAGCGCCAGAGCTCAGAATCTTTCCTGAGAATTCACAGCTAGCAAGGCCGCAGGGAAAAAAAAAAAAAGCTAACTTTTATCCAAGGTTTTATTTTCATTTAAAAAATATTGACTGATGTTCACTATTGGCAGTTCTTACAAAATATCCCTTCGACATTCCCCTTGGGCTGTTGGAAATGCATGCTTTGGTTTGAGGAGTTGCTGGAAGCTGTTTGGTTTGAGTTCTCCCATGGGACTCCTAGCACCGCACCCAGGTGACTAGTTAGCCATACCTTGGAGCCCGGAAGACAATTTCTGGAAAAGAGGCTGCTGCCTGAAACTCCTTGCAGCGTCTGGAATGGCTATGTGTGCAGCTTGCATGTACCATTAAAGTTCATGTTCTACTGCCCGCAGAACATGACCTCTGCTGTCAGGGGTGTCTGAAAGCTGAGACAGGTCTTCCATCACCAGGAAAGTGCTTTTCCCACCCACCAGGGACCCCTGAGCCAGAGCAGGTCACGTGAGGCTGACTGGCTGGAACTCAGGTTTCTCAGCAGTAGGTTGCTTTGGTCACCAGTCCCTGGTCCCTCCCTTTGTCTTCAGAGGGACCTGGCCATTGCTGGTGTTTGTAGCTCCTGTGGGTCAGCACCTTCATGTCTCTGTGATGTCTGCATGTTTCAACCATGAGGTTTGTTTATAGGCCATGATGCTGTAAGAATTTACAAGAGAAAATTATAAGAGAAGAGCTGAACTGGGGCAAAGATGAACTTTTTCCTCCTCACTGATGGTGGGGAGGGCTCTGGTCACCTCTTTATCACCGATAGACTGAGAGGCTATATCCTCTGTCCATCTTACCTCCTCTGCGTGAGGATGAACTTCCACAGATATCTCAAGGACAAGGGCCGCTAATCCCAAGTAGAATTAGCTGCCTCATCTTCTGCCTTTCCACAGCCTCTTTACCTCTTCCATGAGTCATTGCATTGATTAAACATATTTTTAGGTAAATAAATGTGTAGGACTGCATAGCTCTAAGTTGAACTCTTGGATTTGTGTGACTTTTGGTGTGTCCATCAGCATCTGGGGTCCTCAGGTTTCTCATCTGTTTGAGCTCTAGGTACCTCAGGTTCTAAGCTCTTCCTGGATGATATGGGACACTTGAAGCTGCTGGATGGGGTAGGAGCTTAAATCCAAACCTCAAAGGGAAAGCTTTGTGGAAAGTTCCAACCTCTCTGATTTCCCACCTTCCATGAGCCCCAGGATTCTACAGAGAGGGACACTACTGTCCTTAAAACGTATTCTTACAAAACTGGCAAGAGGAGAGCTGAGACTTGGAGGCAGTGAGCCCAGGACCATGTGATCTTTGGGGTGAGCCCTGACTCTGCAGCTGACCCTTCTGGTGGACCACTATAGCACAGCCACATGGTGATGGCCAGCCCCTGACTTCAAGGTCAGCCAACAGGCAGCACAGGATGTGGATGGTCAGCAGTAGTAGTAGGTTCCACTCCCTTTGACAGATCATTCATTCATTAAAAAAATGTACTTGGGTACTTCTTTTATGCCAGGTTGGCTACTGGACACAGAGGATACCTGGCAATCCAGTCATGATCCCTCCGGGGAACCTGCAGTCTAGTAGGCAAGTACATGAAACAGATAATCACTAAATAATCACCATCTGTCATGCTATGAAGAAAAAGTGTAGGTGATGTTGAACTCACATCATACTTCTGTGTGGCTTTTACCAGTAAATAGGCAGCATATACTAGAAGGGTCTATTTCAGATTGAGAAGGGGATTTTTCTCAAATCCTCTTGGAGAAAATGGTGTTTAAGACCACAGTGAGTTGGGTTAAGAAAGTTGTGTGGGTGAGGAAGGGGAAGAGCATGAGGGGAGGCTACTGAGGCTGAAGCATAGAGTTGGGAGGGTGGTTAGTGGCAGGAATAGGAGCCTAGAGAGATTGGCAAGGTCAGATGTCACAGGACCTTGTGGTCCATGGTGAGCTGTTTGGATTTATTCCTAAGAACATTGAAAGCCAAGTGCAGACCTTTGGGCAAGAGATGACATGATCTGATTTACCCTCCCAGGAAATTGCTCCGGCCACTTGGTAAAGAGAAGATGGGAGGCGAACAAGAGTGGATGTGGGGAGAATGGCTCAGAGGCTAATTCAGTCATGAGTGCTTTGGACTAGGAGTGGCAGGAGAAAGATAAAAAGAAAAGGATGAAGTTAAGGCATATTTTTGAGATAGAATCAATGAGGCCTGATGGATTGCAGGTAGAGGGAGGAAGCAGAGGGAGGACATTGGTGACTCTGATTTCTGCCCTGGGTGAGTGGTAGAAATGAGATGGGAAAGACTGGAGGGAGAACAGACTTAGGAAGGTGTCAAGAATCCAATTTTAGAAATTTAAATGATAACTTGAAATTTTGAGAGTACTTTAGATGACTTAGAAAATATGAAGTGAGAAGGCAACCCAGAGCAGAGCCCCAAAGATTCTTCCACTTGGAGGTTTGTGGAGAAGAAGCAATCATAGAGGTGGGAGAACAACCAGGAGAGTGAGGTGTTGAGAAAGGTGAGTGACAGTGACAAGTGCCACCCAAGGAAAGAGCGATCAACAGTGTTGGGGGCCACTAAGAAATCACATGAGGCGAGATTGCAGCGTGTCCACTGGATTCAGCTTGGCAGAAGTCATATCTTAGTGGTGAGAGTAGCTCAGGGGAGTTGAGCTGGGGACACCAGTCTGGTGACGGTTGCAAAGTGAATGGGTGGAGAGACATGAGACAGCATGTGCTGACCAGCCTTTGGAGAACTTAGCTATAAAACACAGGAGGAGGAGGGGGGAAAGGAGGAGAAGGAGAGAGGGCGGTGGATCATGTGTCAGTTCTGGTAGGAAGAAATCAGGAGCGAGATAGCAGCTAACTAGTAGTGGTCTCTCTGAGGAGATGGGAGAGGTGGCACCCAGACACCTGGTGATATTTCTAAGAAGCAATGTCATGTAGTAGGTAAAGGAGACTGCCTGGGTTCAAATCCTGTCTCTGCCACTTATTAGCTGTGTAACCTTTGGCAAGTTACATAATACTGTTTGAGGATATTAAACTAATTAAAATGGGGATAATAATAGAAATTACATTGGAGGACTGTTTGAGGATATTAAACTAATTAAAATATATAAAATAATTAAAGTAGTGCCTGGCACATATTAAGAACACTTAAGTGTTTGCAATTATTATCATTTTTTAAAGGGTGGGGGAGGAGAAGAATAGGATGGATGCACATGAAGGTAGGTTTGTAGATTAACTTTGGGGAAGATGGGACCATTCTCCTCTGATGGCTTCTGTTTTCTCTATGAAGCACGAGGCAGTAGCTGAGTGCATGTGTTGGGTGGGGAGTGGGTGGCAGATGGGCAGGGCCATATGTTTGTTTCCTCAGCATCTCCCTATTGCATATAAAGAAGAGCAAGCAGGAGAGGGCAGATTCCTCAGTAACGTGAAATTGGTACCAGGAACTGCTGGGGCCAAAGTCCCTTCTTGCAAATAGGCTGTTGGCAGCTGTAGCCCAGGGACCTCTCCTCCCAGCCTTCTGTCCTCCACGGATCCTCAGCTCTCCTGCTCTGACATGTCTTCCTGGCTTCTTATTTCCTTGGAATGTAGCTGTTCATTGTGTGGTTAGAGTTCTACTGGTCTTTCCTGTTGATGTCACTTAATGATTAATGGTACAGCCTTGGCCTGTTCTAGCTGTAAAAAGCCTTAATGATTGGTGGCTTCTGTCTCAGAAGGCCCAACTTCCTAGGCAGGCAGGGACATATGTTGTGATGTGATGTGAGAATTCAAAACAGGGCCACTTCCTACTTCTCCCACCTGCCTTCACTTACTTTCTGCCCTGCTGCCTACAATGCCATCGTGACTGATCTGTGCAGCTCTCGTGTGCTCCTCGGCAGGTCCCTTTAAAATGCAACTCTACATCAAATCCCTTGCACCTTATTGTGGATATTTTTATTGCATTCCTTTCTCTTCTGCTGGAATTGAT
>NW_005871091.1:406758-408151 GCF_000147115.1 Myotis lucifugus | reverse complement strand
TGCTGAGGCGTCTGGCCCCTGAGGGCTCGGGTGTCTTTTCAGAGAACGGGAGGAGTCTCAGGCTCTGAGCTCCAGTTCCGGGCGAGTCTCTAGGGACCCAGACTCATATGGGAGAAGCGGGACTGTCTGGCATCGCTCAGAACCCTAGGGCAGCTTTCTCTCCGTGGGGCTTGCAGCGATTACAGGGACACTGAGAAGCAGAGCCTCTGAGGGCAGGACTGAGAGCAGCCATAACTGCTAGCCCCGCCCTGTTGATCCCGTGGGACCCGCCCCGCCCAAGCCCTGCAGGGAGGCTTTTGCTGGATAGTCTCAGGCAAAGGCTAGATTAGCACCTCCCTAGAGATCCAGGAGCCAGGAAGCCCAGAGGTCAGAGTGGGACCATCCAGTTTGCAGCTCCGTGGAACCATAAAAGACACACTCAGGGGGCAGACTCAGTGAGCACCAAAGCCCCATTGAAGCAAGTCTTGCCCCAGAGGGGTGTCTCCAGCACAGAAGTTCTCCCACTGCAGACACAGCTGATTCTCACAGCCAATTGGCCTGGAGGTCAGTTCCTCCCAGTGATAACTACAACAATCAAGGCTTAATTACAACAAGACTGTGCACAAAGCCCACAAGGGGGTGCACCAAGAGTGTCTACCTCAGGTAATTGGGACACTTAGCACAGAAAGGCACTCTATCGACACAGCGAAACATAAAAAATGCCGAGACAAAGAAACAGGACACAAATGACAGAAATGGAGGAAAGCAAACAGCTGGATATAGAGTTTAAAACCACACTTTTAAGGTCTTTAAAGAACTGTCTAGAAGCCGCCGATAAATTTAGTAAGGCCCTCGAAAAGACTGGTGAGACTGCTGATAAATGTAGTGAGATCTTCAAGAAATCTAGCGAGATCCTCGATGTTGTGATAAAGACCAACTAGAAATTAAGCATACACTGACTGAAATAAAGAATATTATACAGACTCCCAACAGCAGACCAGAGGATCGCAAGAATCAAGGTCAAAGATTTGAAAACACAGAGAAAGCAAAAAAACACCCAACCGGAAAAAGCAAAATGAAAAAAGAATCCCAAAAAATACAAAGATAGTGTAAAGGAGCCTTCTGGGACAGCTTCCAACCGTAACCAACATCCAAATTATAGGGGGGGGCGAGAAGGAAGGGGTTAAAACTTAAAATTTAAAAACCTATTTGAAAGAAAATAATGACCAGAAAACTTCCCCTAAATAGTGAAAAGAAATTAGACTTTCCTAAGGGCCCGGGAAGCGCCATAGAAACCCCAAAAAAGAAGGGATCCCAAAAGGGGACCCACACCCAAGACCCCTTCTTTATTTTAAAGGGCCAAGGAGCCAAGGAAAAACGGGGGGTCCTTAAAAAGCAGGAAGGGAAAATAACG
>NW_005871091.1:402587-406251 GCF_000147115.1 Myotis lucifugus | reverse complement strand
GTAAAAAAAAAAAAAAAAATCTTCATTGATTAATTTTGTAAACCTGATACCATAATGAAAATGATAGTTTGGATATAAGTAGGTTAAATCAAAATATGTCATTAAATTGATTTCACCTGTACTTTTATCATTGTTAAATGTGACTACTGGAAAGTTCAACATCACCGACATGGCTTGCACATATGGCTCATTCCGTATTTTCATTGGACAGGGATGGGGTCGAAGACCAGACTATTCCGTGTGGTTCAGTTTGGTGATGACCAGGCTGGTGCTCTGGCCAAGGGCCTGGAATGCCTCTACTTTGCTTTTCCAGCTTTTCTCCGGCCTGTTATCTCCCAGACTTGTGTGCTCTTGTTTTACAAATGAGACAATTCCCCCAAAAGACATCAAGGGAATTGTCCAAGTCTTCCAGGGGCCTCACACATCCAGTGGCCATGAGATTTCAGGGGCACTGAGCACAGGGGCTGCCAGGTGCCAAGCCCTGGGAGGGCACGGAAGTGAGGAGGGAGTACTCTCCCCTAAACGGGCTAAACCAAAGAGGGCTGAGCGGTTCAAGAGATTTTCTAATCCCAGCTTCTGATGACAAGAAATGTATGAGGCTCCTATAAATAAACTGTATTACAAAACCGCCAGGAAGTGAACCAGCTGGTTGGGGCCTTCTGTTCATTACTTATGACTACGGGGAATTCCCAAATAATTCATTTGGGGGAACAGCAGCACTTTGTTCTTTCTGAGAGAACCTGCTGAGAACTCACTGAAAATAAACAATGCTTTATGGCAGGGGTCCTCAAACTTTTTAAACAGGGGGCCAGTTCACTGTCCCTCAGACCATTGGAGGGCCGGACTATAGTTTAAAAAAAAACTATGAACAAATTCCTATGCACACTGCACATATCTTATTTTGAAGTAAAAAAACAAAACGGGAACAAATACAATATTTGTATTTGCATGTGGCCCGCGGGCCATAGTTTGAGGACCCCTGCTTTATGGTAATGGGTTGGAGATTGTCCAACAGCCCTTGACCTAAGTCCCAGGGTCCCAACCCAAACAGCAGACGCTGCTCCTGTCTTACCCAATTGGAACGATGGCCAGGAAGGAGAGAAAGGAGGAGAGAGCAAAGCAGGTACCGACAAACTTTTCCATGGTGAGCTGATAGATCTCATTATACATCGTGGATGTCACCACCCAGGTCAGAGTCAGGAACAGCTGCAGGATGACAAACACCTTTCCTGTGGAAGGAACAGAGGTTACTAAGAAGATAGGCTGCTCCTCGTCCCTGTTCCCAGCTGGCTGGGTCTCTGGGAGCTCTCAGGAGACCCCACTTGCCAGGATTCCCCCTCAGTCTTCATGGCTCATCTCACCAGGACTCCTGCCTCCCTCCAGTGGATCTACCTGTGGCCTGTGGATAGTAGTGTCTTCCTTTGACTGTGGCTCTCCAGTGACTTACTTTCTGAGTCTGCCCCGCCCTCCTGTTTTCACTCCCTCTGCCCTGGATGGACATCAGTGTGATCCTGGAGTATTTGAGATGGCTCCTGGAGCTGTCTTTGTCCGTTTTCTGCAAGTCCGAACCCTGTGCCTCAAGACAAAGAGCTCTGAAACAGCCTGGTCGGCGAATCTCAGAGAGATTCATGTTACTCACCATATGAGGAGTCCTTGATGAGTTTGGACATTGCTGATCGAATGGTTGTGATGGGGATGAGAGCAAACAGCATGACGGCTCGAGCTGGAAAGAAATCATCCAAGAACACGTCTCACTGTAGCCCAACCTTGGCCAAGGTGTAAATTAGAATAAAGCAAGAGTCTCACTTAGAATTCCCTCTCCCCATAGCTCCTATGTGGCTTGCTCTGGAAGACTCATGCCCTCTGGGTAACTAGTTTAAGTTGTTCTTTCTAATATGTTAGCCACTAGCCATGTGTGGCTATTTAAATAGATTAAAATGAAATAAAATTGTAAATGATGTTCTTTACTTGCACTAGCCACATTTCAAGTGCTCAATAGCCCCATGTGGCTTGTGGCTGCTATCTTGGACAAAACAGATGGTATAGAGCAGTGATGGCGAACCTATGACACCACCTCTGACACGCGAACTCATTTTCTTGGTTGATTTTTCTTTGTTAAATGGCATTTAAATATATAAAATAAATGTCAAAAATATAAGTCTTTGTTTTACTATGGTTGCAAATATAAAAAAATTTCTATATGTGACAGGGCACCAGAGTTAAGTGAGGGTTTTTCAAAATGCTGACACGCCCAGCTCAAAAGGTTCGCCATCACTGGTATAGAGCATTTTTATCATTGGAGAAAGCTCTACTGGAGCCTTGGTCTGGAGCTGTCTGCTTGTGGTTGTTGGAGCTGTGTCCTCTCGTGGAAACTTCATTCTGCTTCCTTGAAGGAAATTATTACATTGGGTGTAGAAAGCATTTACAGAGAATTTTTTAAATCCATTTTTAGAAAGCTCTTGCTTGGCCCGAAATGATTTTAATTAAGGGATCTTTTCAGGTGAATTGTTCAATGTTTTATCTCTTTAAAACTGGGGAGAAGAAACCCAACCCCATCTCCTCCAACCAAAGCCATTCGAGGCACGCCTGACCATTCCTCCCATGACCTCCTGGAGCCATGGACACCACTCTGGTAACATTTCAATGGGCAATACAGATAACACAATACCCAATACAACACAGATAAACTCAAGTGCATGTAATCCTGTCTCCCTTGAACATCCTAGGTCAGTGATGGCGAACCTTTTGATCTCGGCGTGTCAGCATTTTGAAAAACCCTAACTTAACTCTGGTGCCATGTCACATAGAGAAATTTTTTGATATTTGCAACCATAGTAAAACACTTATATTTTTGATATTTATTTTATATATTTAAATGCCATTTAACAAAGAAAAATCAACCAAAAAAATGAGTTCGTGTGTCACCTCTGACACGCATGTCATAGGTTCGCCATCACTGTCCTAGGTAGCTGATATAATCCCTGGTGCTGAGCTGGGACACCTAGCGCACAGCATCCCTGGTGTCAGCCCCATGACTCAGGGGAGCAGCAGTATCTTTGTCCTACCTCTCCAAGAAGGTCAGACTCACCAATGTAGAACATGTACGTCTCCTTCACAAAACACAGTAGGAAGGCTCCTGATCCAAAGGAGACCATGCCAATCATGATCATGGTGGTGTCCCGGAAGCAGCGGGAGAAGACCAGCACGCCCAGGAAACTGGTGATGAAGATGATGTACCCTGCGGCCATTCCATAGCCCCACCTGCACCTGGTTTCCAACTGAGAGGCGCCCTTAGCACAAACAGGGGCATCACGTTCCACTGTGCCCACCACCGCCAGGTCATAGATAATGGCGTCGAAAACGAGACACATGGTTTGTGGGAGATTTACGTTCCCCAGAAAAGGGTCGCCCACCACACTCTGGGTTTGGCTGATCAAGTACCAGAGCGATATGGACAAGGGGGCCCAAACACCGTGCCACGGGGGGAGGGGCTCTTTGAGTTTGTAGGCCCCCCCCGGGGCCTTTTGGGCCCAAAAGGTTCTATATACGAGCAAAAAAAACAACCTTCTCTTTAAAACCCTCTCCCTCCGCGCTCGCGGGGTTTTTTAACATGGTTTGGGAAAAAAATCCGGGAGGAGAAAATCCCCCAAAAAACCCTCCTGAC